>NC_133185.1:49080000-49200000 GCF_049306965.1 Danio rerio | reverse complement strand
ACTGAAATTCTGTAAAAACAGACAAAAGTAATAAAATACTGTAAATATTACAGTTTTTCTTGTTTGCTTTGACCTGGTTAAAGAAACTAGGTTCCTCTTCATTTTCATTATCACTATCCCAGCAGAGCAGAGGACCGGTCTTGCAAATGTGTAAACCCTTTCTCATTGGGTTGACACATTTTCCCCACCATTTTTCCAAACAGTCAACACAGATGTAATTCAAGCAGTCCAAACTCCATTGTTTTAGTTTTGGTAACCAAACAGAATCCATCTATTCCTAACTATTAAAAACTACCAACATCAGTATGAAATCACTGAAGCACCGGTTTGACACTCCTTCACACAAATCTTCAATTAGCCATCATTCTGCAAACCTTATATAAACGATGGCAGGTCTGTGTTGTTCTGTGCCAGCATTGATGGAGGAGGTCAGTATGGCTATGTCCTATACTCCCAATAGTTTTGACTGTATATTAGTTTACATGTGTTTTCTCTAATATTTACAGTATTTTATTACTTTTGTCTGTTTTTTTTATATACAGTATTTCAGTTTTCAGCCACAGTTTGAAAAATGTCATGAATTCAATATATATTCAATCAAAGCACATCTTATTCTTGATCCAATTCTTTGCAAAAAGCCGAATTTGACAGCCCAAATAGAGACAACAAATGCCATTGGCTATAAGCTACAATGGCAAGCAATGGTGGTGCATTTTGAGTTCTGCATTTTGTATTTTGTTGTCCATTGTGTAATGATTAATTGAAAGAGCTCATATACCTGTTTGCAAGTTGTGTTGTTTGAAGGTAAAACTAGCTTTTGTTGCATATGTTAAATGTTTTGACACGATATGTGCCTTTTGCAAGCAAAATGTGTCATTTTGACCATGAGTGCCGCAGTTTAGGCCTGTGTGTTAACTGTTCTGAAAATGTGGAGTTTCAGTTGACAACTGCATCCAAGTAATCGAGAAAAACTGTAAAGAAAACACATTTAAACCAATTTACAGTCAAATCTATTGGGAGTATAGGACATAGCCACTATTGACCTCTATCCATGCTGGCACAGAACAACACAGACCTTCCATCATTTATATAAGGTTTGCAGAATGATGGCTAATTGAAGATTTGTGTGAAGGAGTTTCAAACCGCTGCTTCAGTGAATTCAAACTGATCTTGGTAGTGTCTAATGGTTAGGAATAGATGGTTTATGTTTGGCAACCATAGCTAAAACAATGGAGTTTGGACTGCTTGAATGACATCTGTGTTAACTGTTTTGAAAAATGGTGAGGAAAATGTGTCAACCTAATGAGAAAGGGTTTACACATTTGCAGGACCGGTCTTCTGCTCTGCTGGGATAGTGAAAATGAAAATGAAGTGGAACCTAGTTTCTTTAACCAGGTCAAAGCAAACTAGAAAAACTGTAGTGTGTTACTAGTCTTCTCAAAACATTACAACAGCATGACTGAAGTAACACTCTCTTTATAAGTAACTTGAAAAATCATCTGGTTAAGGAACATTGTATTGTTAATGGCCATGTCATACAAAAATCAGTCAAGGTGTAAATAAATGTAAAACAAATTCATGAGTTAAATAGCGTTGCTGAAGATTTGAATAAGAAATATTTGTGTAAATATTGCAGTTCCAGGAATACAGAGGTATTTTTGCAAGTTTTGCTGAGCCTGGGAAAGATTGGCAGTCAGCTCAGCTTTGGCTTTGTCTTCTGATTGAATGTCAGGCTGTAAAGCTGCTGCCTTTTTCTTAAAAATATCCAGTGGAGGAAAAGCACTGAACATGGAAACTGTAAAGCCTAATTTAACCCAATGTGTGAAGTTGTGAACGTATAGCAGGAGCAAATACAAGCACCAGATGTGTCTAATATAAAATAATATATTTAATCTATTTTTCTTTTTTCCCCCTTTTAAATATCGATCATTTGATGCGCTTTGCTCCACTCTCTGTATTATGCTGGCTGATCTGTCTGGTTTTCAACTAGGCCCGCTAAATGACGTCATGGGGGCGGCTACTTTCATTTTCACTGCTACAGTCCCTCACCTCTACTCGTGTTCAAAACAAAAGATCAGCATGGTTTTGCACATGGCAGGCTTTTACATCCTTCATACATGTTGAGATCGAGTTTATCGACTTGATGAGGGAATGTCTTGACAATCCACACAGACGTGCAACAAGTAAAATCCTACATGACTTCACGCTTTAACAGGCAGTCAAGCAGGTCGCACACCAGAAGCGCCGCGACACGGCGCGCACATGACAGTTTAAACTCTCACACACCAAACGCGCACAATTACATGATATTTAACATGAAAGTAATCAGATGGCGCTCTGTGGCGAGGCTGAAATATGACCTGCATCCTGAATCGTGGCTGGGCGGCGCCGAGAGGCGCTTCTGGTGTGCTTCCTGCTTCATACAGAGAGTGAACCCAAGCGCATTGGTGCCATTATAATGTATTAAATATATATATTTTTAAAAATCAAGATTTCTCGATTTCATTCAAAATTAAATCGTCTTAAAACGTAAATTCGAATTAATCGAAAAACTCTGAAAAATCACCCAGCCCTACACCATACTAATGAAATATTGTGCTCTAAATCCAGGCCTTTCAGATTCATTGCCCAATCTTTGTGCATATGAATAATTTATGCATAATTCTGGAAAGTTTTTTTCTGCGTTTTCTCAGGAAAGCACTCCATTTGCTGTGATTGGGAGCAACACTATAGTCGAGGTCAAAGGTCAGCGGGTGAGAGGGAGACTTTACCCATGGGGCATCGTGGAAGGTCAGTGCAGATTTACACTTCATTACCAAACAGCAGGAGACAAAGGCTCAATCCCAATTCCTCTGAAAACTTTCAGTTTCAAGGGCTATCTAGCCCTTCCCCTTACCCAGGCCCGGATTAAGAATTCAGAGGCCCCTGGGAACAATGTCTTGTAGCCCCCCTACCTCAGTTTTCTGAGCACACTTCATTATTATTGTTCATTTATTCGATTGCTGGAAATTAGAACTGAATTAAGAAATAGTTTTGAAACAAATCTTTGCGCTTAACAAACTAAATTAATCATTTATAGGCTAATTGATGTCTGTGCATACAAGGTTTCCTTATCCACGAGAGCGAAAGGGAAAGTTAATATATTATCTCTCAATCTCGCGCTGCAGATGCTCTGTTTAACTGTTTTCTTGCTAGTGAAATGCTCAGTTTCTCCACTTACACTTACTTTACGTCATGTAAATAGCAAATGCGCTATGGCGCGACACAACTGACTCTTAATGGGAATGAGAGATGAGACTCTGATTGGTTTATTCTCAAAACACACCTATAAGTAGTAGTAGTAGTAGTAGTAAAACTTTATTGTCCTTGACAGGAGATTTGTTATGGGCAACGCCATATTGCTGCAGACATTCACTAAAAACAAGCAATAAAAAACAATACAAAATACAACAATTACAAAATGTATAATGCTAATTAAGATATACTCTTATTAAGTAAACCCACTGACACAGGTACAAAGGATTTCTTATAGCGGTTTAACCTACACTTTGGGACTCTATATCTTCTACCAGAGGGAATCGGTTCATACTGTGGAAACAAAAAATAAGTTGGATCTTTTACAATCCTTTCCACCTGATTGAGGACACAGTTCTCATATAAAACTTGTGGATTAAAATTTTCATCGTGCCCGACAATTTTCCATATTGTCTTTATGGGTGCTTTCACACCTACACTTTTGTTTTGGAACGTATCTCGTTTGCCCGGTTAGCGCGGTTCGTTTGGCATATGTGAACAGGGCAATCGCACTCTGATCCGCGCCAAAGCAATCGCTCCGAGATCAATTGAATGAGGTGGTCTCGGCTCGATTGAAACGAACCCTGGAGCGGTTCGATTGCAGTGAGAAAGCGATCCAATCCGAGCGTGGTTATATCACAGTGTTTTATGGATATGTAATAGGCTTACGGCTATATGAAGAGAGAATTATGAGAAGGGCGGGAAGTTTCGCGAGTCTCCGGATGCCCGCAAACGAGTGATGATCTCCCGGTAATCTCGCATCTCCCTCCCGGTCCTCAAATAGGCATCGTCGCGCACCCTTCTCACCCCTCCCCACCGCATCTCTCCTCAGACACGTCGCGCACCCTGTCAATCACCACCAAACCACCACCTCTCCTGACAGCGGGACTCTGCAAAATAAACCCTGACACTCTGACCAATGTGAGGAGAGTTTACTCGCACGTGACTTGTTTTAGCTCTTTTGGTCCGATTAGAAACTTTGCAGTGTGAAAGCGAACCGCTCCAAGAGCAAAGAGCAACAATGTAACAATTGTAGTCTCTGTTCAGGAACAACTGAATCGATTCACATGTGTGAACGCACCCTAAGAGATGCATCAGTTTAGATTTACACTGAACAGATAGGTTGCCAAACCACACTGTGATGCCATATCTAACAATGCTTTCACGTACTGCTTTATAAAACAACATCATGAGCTTCTTGTTAACTCCAAAAAGACACAACCTCCGTAAAAAATACAATCTCTGGTGTAAACGAGAACAAACCCACTCAGTGTGTGTTTTCCATGTGAAAGAACTGTCGATGTAAATGCCCAAGTACTTACAGGTTTCTGACGGAGTAATAGGATGGTCATGTACAACCACTTGACGATGGTCACCTATACACTTAGAGTCAAATATCATCTCTTAGGTTTTCTTAGTATTTATTTTTAGCTTCTATTACACCACTTAACGAAATGACTAATTTCTGACTGATAGATAACACCGATGTCATCATTCTCATAAAGTAAACTTAGTATGGCTGTGTCATCAGAGTATTTAAAAATAAAATTCTGTGAATGCTTACTTGAACATTCATTTGTAAAAAGTGTAAAAGGAATTGGTGAACTGACACAGCCTTGCGGAACCCCAGTGCTACTGTTCTTTTCATCTGAACAGATGTTTTTAACCTTTACAACCTGAGTTCTGTTTGTTAAAAATGAGAAATACCATTTGCATATGCATGGGTTTATATTCAGCTGTTCCATCTCTTTAACCAACAAATGTGGTTGGATCGTATTAAAAGTAGAACTAAAATCAATAAAAAGCAGTCGAGCATAAGCTTTAGGTGCTTAAGAATCAAGTGCGAAATACTATTAACTAACTAATTAACTAACTACTAACACACTCATCTGCACTGGTCACTTTATGCAGACACACCATACTACCTCCCTATTTGACTCTGTCACTTTATCACAATTATCATGTTTACAAGGCTTTTTGCACTATACTGTTCTTTATCTGCACAACTCTGGTTTACTTTGCACTCCCTTAATGTCATTGTATGTCACTGTATTGTTTACAATTTTATTACCTATGTATATTTTTTAGACCACATTTTATGTACAATGTATATACTGTAAATTTTACTACTATTTTTTATATTAATGTTAAGCACCTTGGGTCTGAGAGTAACGCAATTTCAATTCTCTATATGTCTTGTACATGTGGCTGAATTGACAATAAAGCTGACTTTGACTTTGACTATTAACTGCATCTTCAGTACCTCTACCTTGCCTTTAGGCAAACTGTGGAGGATCTAAATTACTAGCAACTTCTGATTTTAACATGGACGCAACACATTTCTCATAACATTTCATGATAACAGATGTTACAGTTTTTCTCGATTGCTTGGATGCAGTTGTCAACTGAAACTCCACATTTTCAAAACAGTAAACACACAGGCCTAAACAGCAGCACTCATGGTCAAAATGACACATTTTGCTTGCAAAAGGCACATATCGTGTCAAAACATTTAACATATGCAACAAAAGCTAGTTTTACCTTCAAACTACACAACTTGCAAACAAGTATATGAGCTCTTTCAATTAATCATTACACAATGGACAACAAAATACAAAATATAGAACTCAAAATGCACCACCATTGCTTGCCATTGTAGCTTATAGCCAATGGCATTTGTTGTCTCTATTTGGGCTGTCAAATTCGCCTTTTTGCAAAGAATTGGATCAAGAATAAGATGTGCTTTGATTGAATATATATTGAATTCATGACATTTTTCAAACTGTGGCTGAAAACTGAAATACTGTATATAAAAAACAGACAAAAGTAATAAAATACTGCAAATATTAGAGAAAACACATGTAAACTAATATACAGTCAAAACTATTGGGAGTATAGGACATAGCCATATTGACCTCCTCCATCAATGCTGGCACAGAACAACACAGACCTTCCATCGTTTATATAAGGTTTGCAGACTGATTGCTAATTGAAGATTTGTGTGAAGGAGTGTCAAACCCGTGCTTCAGTGATTTCATACTGATGTTGGTAGTTTTTAATAGTTAGGAACAGATGGATTCTGTTTGGTTACCAAAACTAAAACAATGGAGTTTGGACTGCTTGAATGACATCTGTGTTAACTGTTTGGAAAAATGGTGGGGAAAATGTGTCAACCCAATGAGAAAGGGTTTACACATTTGCAGGACCGGTCCTCTGCTCTGCTGGGATAGTGATAATGAAAATGAAGAGGAACCTAGTTTCTTTAACCAGGTCAAAGCAAACAAGAACAACTGTAATGCCACCGGTCTAAAATCATTGTACTCAGAGGGCCTCACCAACTTATGAACAGGAACAAACTTTTCCACAATCTAGGAACAATACCCGAGTCTAAGGATTTGTGAAATATGGGAACCCAAACTGGAGTCAGTTCATCAGCACAGCATTTAACAGTACATGGCAAGATTCCATCCGGACCTGCAGATTTATTTGAGCCAATATGTTTAAAATAAAAATGTATAACCCATTAAGTAAATAAGCTCAACCCTTTTAGACCATGTGCCACGGTGCAAAGCGGATTTTTCCGTCCCTATATTAGCAAAAGTGGATTCTGACACACCCTGAATGCGTTTGCGCCCTGCGCTTTGCGCATGGACCGTCAAAATAGAGCCATAAGTATTTCCATCCACCGATTTTTAAGTGCATTTTGGAATATCTCATTCACTGTCAGTGAAAATCATCTTGAAATATTTACTAATAGAATTGTTATATAAGCAACCTCAAGGTGGAAATGCCCACTAGTGACTTTAATGGCCAGTCAGGATGATAGGCAAAGATGCTACTAGTGTGAATGAGGCTTTAGTTAAACTTGCGTCTTTGAAAGAGCAACATAATGAACTATAACTACCCTATTGTAATGATGGTGGACAACAAGGGTAGGATCCAAATGAAGCTTTTAATAGAATCGTCAGGCCGGCAAGGTTCAAACAGAGACAGACGGTAGCATGTAGATAATCTATAGCAGGGGTATCAAACTCAATTCCTGGAGGGCCGAAGCTCTGCACAGTTTAATTCCAACCCTGCTCCAACACACTTACCTGTAGGTTTCAAACAAGCCTGAAGGACTCAATTAGTTTGATCAGGTGTGTTTAATTAGGGTTGGAACTAAACTGTGCAGAGCTGCGGCCCTCCAGCAACTGAGTTTGACACCTGTGCACTAGAGAGTGCTCAGTATAGCCGGCAAATGGTCAAGGTAGGCAGACGTGAAAAGTAAACGAACAAGGCTCAAAACCACGGCTAGGAACAACAGGGAAACCACTTTGACACTCACTACAGGACAACAAGACTATCAGTGTGTGTGTGTGGTGTAAAAATAGTCCATGAATCAGTCCTTATCAGCTTCAGCTGTGAGTGTAGCCAGGAGGAGACCTGAAACTGGTGTGTAACTGCGGGACATTATGGGATATGTAGTCCAGTTCAGTGGCAGATGTGATGTGATGTCTGGTGTGTCTGGTGGAGACTCCACTTGGTGACTGTGACAACTATATTGTATCTGTGACAGTGGAGAATCAGTCTCATTGTGATTTCGTCAAGCTGAGGAACATGTTGATTCGCTCACACATGCACGACCTGAAGGACATCACATGCGACGCTCACTACGAGAACTACAGAGCGCAGTGCATTCAGCAGATGACCAGGTAAGCTTCTCTGATACCACAGTGTAATATATCAGAAAACCATCATCGCTCATGATTTGTTCTGTGTTAAGCAGCAAGCTGACGCAGGATAATCGTGTGGAGAGTCCCATCCCGATCCTGCCTCTGTCCACCCCTGATGTAGAAACAGAGAAACTGATCAAGATGAAGGATGAGGAGGTGAGCTGCTTCAGATCTGTTTACAGCGGTTATTATAGTTGATTTATCAGGGCACATCATTTTTGTTTAGCCCTTTACCTGTCACACTGCAAAAATGCTTTTCCTCCTTTGAGGTTTTGCCTTGTTTTTAGTCCAAATTAGACGATGACCGAGAGTGAATTTTCAGTCTTGTCTCGTCCCACTCCCGCAGAAAGAAATCTTGTCCCGTCCCACTCCTGTTTAACATGAATCCCACTCCTGTTCCGCTCCCATATATATTTCTTTCTACTTTTAGTCTTTAGGTAATACATAGAAGTAGATTTTATCTGCTCCCCATCCTGTTTTAGACCAGCTGCTGAGTCCCTGTTTCTAGATTTTCTGGAGATCAGTTATAGTAAACAGTATTTTTAGAGTTCACACTTAGCTGATAAGTAAAGCGTATTTGGCATGCTGTGCATGGGAGAGAGCCCTGATCTCGTAATATCCTCGAGCCCGGGGCTCCCTCCCATTAGAAGGGCGAGAGGGGAGTTCGAGCTCAGGTAGGTCTCGAGAACTCCCCTGCTTGTCGCCTTGTGAGAAGTGTAAACTAAGGATGTCTTAGGTGATGATTTGGTTTAGTCGATTAGCTATGGTTTATGTTTTTGGACGGTGGGAGGAAACCGGGGAACCCGGGGGAAACACATGCGAACACAGGGAGAACGTGTAAACTATGCACAGAAACTCCAACCAGCCTGATAGGAGGTTGGACCAGCGGTTTTCTTGCTGTGAAGCAACAGTGCTAGCCACAGGGCCACCATGTCGCCCAAAAATTAAAAATAAAGCACAACCCTGTTAGACCATGCGCCGGGCGCAGAGCGTATTCGTCCATCCTTACAATAGCAAAAGTGGATTCAGACATGCCCTTAATGCTTTTGCGTTATGAGCTTTAGACTTTGCGCCTAGATCATTAAAATAGAGCCTGTAGTGTTTTGCAAAAAAAGCTAAGCTCTGACAAAAATCTAAAATTGGTGTTTATCTGTGTTTGCATATGAAGTCTTCATTTTAATAAATAGTTTATGCAAAAATGATAGAAAATCAAAGTCTCATGGAGTCAAGTTCAATTGCAATTTTTTTAAGTGATGTAATAAAAGTATTACAAAAAAAACTGACATGCATGGTTTAGTATTTCAACTGGTAAAATGTAAAAAAAATGCTTCTGCTAAAAGTGTTTTAAATCATCAGCTATGCTAAATACTGCACCTAACTAACTGTTTGTTGATTTTGACAGTTGCGGAGGATGCAGGAGATGCTTCAGAAGATGCAACAGCAGATGCACGAGCAGGACCTGTGAAAACACTCACCCTTTAACCACAAGCAGACACTCAACACTTTAACACACACTGAAGGATGTGGAGGAGGAAACAAACACATGCATTAACACTTTAGTTTAAGGACCAATTCTCACTCTTAAAGGGACAGTTCACCCAAAAATGACCCCATTTGTTTACCCCTGAATGTTCTGTTGCTTAGTTACAAACTTCTCAATCATCTTGTCACATAACTTTTTTATATTTAATTTCCTACTATATTGGAGATGCAGAGTTAATCTGAAAATAGCATCACACGCATCCTTATATTACTTCAGAATATTCCTGAAGATTAATTATTATTACAGCACTTTAGTGCCACTTAAAAACCATTATGATATTAAAGCAATGAAGTTGAAATACTACGAGAACAAAGTCGAAATGTTATGAAAGTAGAGGAGCTACTTCAGAAATTAAGTTGAAAAATTACATGAATAGTCAAAATATTATGGGACTAAATTTGAAATATTACATGAATAAAGTCAAAATAATAGTAGAATAAAGTGTAAAGATTGAGAATAACTGAAATAATTAAAGAAAAAAGTACAAATATTATGAGAAGTTGAAATATTACCTACATTATTGTAAATGTAACATTTGAAGAATAAGTTGAATTAATTTAAGAATAAAGTTAAAATATTATGTAAATTAATACAAATAATATGAGATTAAATTCTGAACATTTCAAGAATGAAGTCTAAATAACAGAAGAATACATTAATTTACAAGGATAATAAAGTTGCAATTTTACGAGAATAAATTTGCAATAAATTAATTCCAAATATTAGACAAGATTAAATTCAGAACATTTCAAGAATAAGTTGAAAATTATGAGAATAAATTCAAAATATTAATAAGTCAAAATATTATCATTTTAAAGACAAAAATATTTAAAAAACTAAATATAAAGTCAAAATATTATGAGAGAAGTGTAAATATTTTGCTACGTTGAAATAATATGTGAATACAGTAAAATTATTATGAGATCAAAATCCTAATATTATTAGTATAAAGTGGAAATATTACAAGAATAATTGAAATAATTAGAGAAGTCAAAATATTACGAGAATAAGTTGAAATATTCATTCATTTATTTTCTTGTCGGCTTAGTCCCTTTTAATAATCCGGGGTTGCCACAGAGGAATGAACCGTCAACTTATCCGGCAAGTTTATTACACAGCGGATGCCCTTTCAGCCGCAACCCATCTCTGGGAAACATCCACAAACACACACACACATACACTCATACACTATGGACAATTTAGCCTACCCAATTCACCTGTACCGCATGTCTTTGGACTTTGGGGGAAACCGGAGCACCCGGAGAACATGCAAACTCCACATGGAAATGCCAACTGAGCCGAGGTTCAAACCAGCGACCCAGCAACCTTCTTGCTGTAAGGCGACAGCACTACCTACTGCGCCACTGCATCGCCCAGTTGAAATATTACGTGAATGAAATAAAAATATTTAGAGAATAATTGACAATTCAAGAATAAAGTGGAAATTTTATGGCAATAAAATAATTTGAGAAAAAAAGTCAAAGCTTTTTTTGGAAGAATGTTGGAAATCGGTAACTATTGACTTCTATAGTATTTGTTTTTATGGAAATCGATGGTTACCAGTGTCCATTTGTAAGAATAAATTTGTAAGAATAAATCATTTTGTGTTCAACAAAACAAGTGAAATGTGAATAAATTATAAAAGTATTTTTATTTTTTGGTGAACTATCCCTTTGAGGCTCATTACTTGCCTATAATTAAGATATTAGCTGTTATTAGTACTTTTAAAGCACACATTCTGCATGATCTTATTCTACATCCTTAAGACTGTACAAACAACCACCTTAATACCTAATAAGCACCACATTTGTAGTTTGAGGCAAGGTAATAATTAATGGTTTAATAGTGAGAATTGTTCTTTAGAGGAGACCTATTATGCCTCTTTTTGCAAGATGTAAAATAAAATCTCCCTAGTGTGTGTGTGTGTGTGTGTGTGTGTGTGTGTGTGAAGTTTCAGCTGAAAATAGCACACAGAAAATGTTCTCTAACTCTCTGAAACTGACCCTTTCAGGCTTTGATCCTAATTGTGGCGTTTTGGTGACTGTCACTTTAAATTCGAATGAGATTGTGCTCTTTTCAAAAGAGGGCGGAGCTATTAATGCCTATGCATCAGCATAGTGGCAGATTCAAAAACAAGACTAATGTAATAAGCTAATGAGGGAGAGATTGTCACTAGTGGGCGGGGCTTTCCCCCTCAGATGACATCATTCAAAGGGAGAATGGCAATCAAAGTGTTTCTGCAGACTGCTTTCATCAAGCCTGATTATAAACAATACAATTAATTAATGTTTACCATTAGAAGCTGGACATATTCACACACTGCTGACACACAACTGAGTGCTGAGTGTAAACCCCTTTTTAAAATTATTTTTGCATAATAGGTCCCCTTTAAAACTTAAGATGGTGTATGAATGCATGTGTTGAGCACTGCGGTTCACAGGGTCACTCAGCCTGAAATATTAAACCAGGCTTTAAGTTGAACTATTTAGTAATGTTAGAACATTGTGATTATAGCTGGTTTTCACACTTTGTACAGTCCATGTAATGCTGTATGACTGTTTCCATGGCAACGACTGCTTTATTCACAGCAGACCTGGCAAATGTTGCTTTATTTTTTGTTTGTTTGCAGTTTTTGTGAGCTGTTTCTATCCTGTTTTTTAATATATTATGTGCAAATGTGTGCAGATTTGCTTAAAACAAAAACTCTGGGTGGAAAACTAAACATCTGAGAGGTTTTCTACAAGCTACAGCAACAAAATCATCACATTCTGAACAAGGTTTACACAGCTGAGAAGTGTTTTGCGAAAACTTTACAGTGTTATAATATACATTTCAACATATTAAATGTTATTTTAATTTGTGTATTAACTTATATCTGTGCAGGCAAGAACATTTCACAGATTATTTTACTGATTGTTCCAAAAATAAGTGTTTTTGCAAGTTTTTTACAAGTCACATTAATAATAAACTCTTAAAAGTAAAGAAACAAAGAGGGTTTTTTCCACAGTGATGCCAGAATAACCTTTAAAAGTTTTCATAGCATTTAATAATCTAATGAAACTTTTCCACTATTGAATGCAACATTTCTATACAGTAAATTAAAGGTTAATAAAGAACATTTTTACCAAACTTTTACAGCTCTAAAACACCAAATATATCCAACCCAGGCTCATTCTGATTACGAAGCCCTATATACATTTCTGGAGAGCGCCAAATACATCCCAGGAGCTGCATTTTGCAGTTTTTGTTTTCACAAATCCACCAGAGGTCGCTGTGGTTGCTTTTTCAGACCTCAAATTTTTCTCGCGAGTGCCATTCACGCCTGCTGTTCTTATGTAAATCCACCAGAGGTCGCTGTGGTCGCTTTCTCAGTTCTCAAATTTCTCTCGCTGATGTCATTCGCGCCTGCTGTTCTCATGTAAATCCACCAGAGGTCGCTGTGGTCGCTTTCTCAGTTCTCAAATTTCTCTCGCTGATGTCATTCGCGCCTGCTGTTCTCATGTAAATCCACCAGAGGCCGCTGTGGTCGCTTTTTCAGTTCTCAAATTTCTCTCGCGGATGTCATTTGCGCCTGCTGCTCTCACGTAAATCCACCAGAGGCCGCTGTGGTCACTTTTTCAGACCTCAGATTTCTCTCGATGATGCTATTTGCGCCTGCTGCTCTTGCATAATCCACCAGAGGCCGCTGTGGTCGCTTTTTCAAATTTCAAATATCTCTTGTGGGTACCATTTGCGCCTGCTGTTCTAATGTAAATCCACCAGAGGCCGCTGTGGTCACTTTTTCAGAACTCAAATTTCTTTCGCTGATGCCATTCGCGCCTGCTGCTCTCACATAATCCACCAAAGGTCGCTGTGGTCGCTTTTTCAGGTTTCAAATATCTCTTGTGGGTACCATTCGCGCCTGCTGTTCTCATGTAAATCCACCAGAGGCCGCTGTGTACGCTTTTTCAGAACTCAAATTTCTTTCATGGATGCCATTTGTACCGGCTGTTCTCACGTAAATCCACCAGAGGCCGCTGTATATGCTTTTTCAGAGCTTAGTTTTCTCTTGTGGGTGCCATTTGTGCCTGCTGTTTTCTCGTATATCCACCAGAGGCTGCTGAGTACGCTTTTTCAGTTCTCAAATTTCTCTCGAGGGTGCCATTCGCGCCTGCTAATCTCACATAAATCCACCAGAGACCGCTGTATATGCTTTTTCAGTTCTCAAAATTCTCTCATTGATGTCAGTCACGCCTGCTGCTCTCGCATAATCCACCAGAGGCCGCTGTAGTCACTTTTTCAGAACTCAAATTTCCCTCGTGGGTGCCATTCGCGCCTGCTGTTCTCACATAAATCCACCAGAGGCCGCTGTGTATGCTTTTTCAGAGCTTAATTTTCTCTTGTGGGTGCCATTTGCGCCTGCTGTTTTCTCGTGAATCCACTAGAGGCTGCTGAGTACGCTTTTTCAGTTATTAATTTTCTCTTGTGGGTGCCATTCGCGCCTGCTTTTCTCATGTAAATCCACCAGAGGCAGCTGTGGTCGCTTTTTCAGTTATTAAATTTCTCTTGCGGGCGCCATTCGCGCCTGCTTTTCTCATGTAAATCCACCAGAGGCCGCTGTGGTTGCTTTTTCAGAACTCAAATTTCCCTCGTGGGTGCCATTCGTGCCTGCTGTTCTCACGTAAATCCACTAGAGGCCACTGTGTGCGCTTTTTCAGATCTCAAATTTCTCTCGCGCGGGCCTGCTGCTCTGTTCTAAATCCACCAGAGGCCGCTGTTGACTGACTGACTGACCGACTGACCCATCCTTCTCCTTTCCTAAACCTAACCGACAATGTTTTTAAAAGCAATCCAGAAAAAGAAAAGCCCTCGCCTGATTTTTACCACGTTTTTAGATTTAACCACATTCTCACCCTGTTGTTTACATGTTTATTTAATTTTTTGGCTTCTGTTTTTGTTTTACCCGCTTTTTGGAACCGTTCTTCACCTGACTGGAACCCCGTCATCGTAGTCAGCTCCTCCCTGGGCCTCAAGTCTGCCAACATACATGGCGAGCCACTGGGCAAACTGGTAACAGCCAAAGCCGTCTATATGGAGGTAAGTGTTAAGCTGGTAAGCGCACAAAGGAAAGGTGCCATGTCGCCCTGTAGCGTCTGTTTTAAAGCCAAATGAAAGCCATACATACCTCGGCTACATAATTAGCAATCTCCATAAATTGTTATAGGGCTACGCTTTCAGAATGAGCCTACGTACGTTGCATATATCCCAAAAAAGGTAATGGAGATCTCGATTAGTAAAAGGCGTATTTTATACCACCTGTTGATGTTTTTTTAGATAGTTGATATTGAGATATTGATTTGTAAGCCCTTTATGTATTTTCTCACACTATTCATGTGAGCATAATAAATGCACCATCTGTTCACGATTCCTTTGAACAATAAACACAACATCTGTGATCTGACCTCGTCTTTTATATCATTGCTATTGAAATTTACAAAGCACACACACACACGCCAGAGAGGTGTGCAGGTAACAAGCTGCTTTTCCTGTGGTGATATGTATTCACATCAGTATTAACATAAGAAGCATTATGCTGCTTGGCCAAACTGCTTATTTAAAATGAGCTGAGACAACACAATTCTTGACTTTTTTGGTCGGACAACTTAATTTTTTTACGTTCCATCCATTTACATTTGTTAACATGAGCAAGTGAGGTTAGTTTTAAAATTTGTGTTGGGACAACATGAAGGAATTGTGTGGGATCCAGCATTTTTTACAGTGTATCATTTAAAGGGGCAGCATGGTGCCTCAGTGGCTAGCACTGTTGCCTCACAGCAAGAAGATCACTGCTTCGAGTCCTTGCTGGGTCAGTTGGTGTTTCTGTGTGGAGTTTGCATGTTCTCCCCATGTTGGCGTGGGTTTCCCCCTCTGTCTAAACACATGCGCTATAGGGGAATTGATGAACTAAACTGGCCGTAGTGTATGGGTGTGTGTGTGTGAATGAGTGTGCATGGGTGTTTTCTAGTACTTAGTTGCAGCTGTAAGGACATTCTCTGCGTAAAACATATGCTGGAATAGTTGTTGGTTCATTCCACTGTGGTGACCCCTGATAAATAAGGGACTAAGCCGAAGGGAAATGAATAAATAATTCTGTATTTGTTGTCTTATGTGACTCGAACGGCTTAAAGTGTAATTTGTTTATGTAGTTTGTTTATATATATATATATATATATATATATATATATATATATATATATATATATATATATATATATATATATATATATATATAAATATAGTTGAAGTCAGATCTATTTGCCCCCTTTTGATTTTATTTTTAAAAATATTTTCCAAATGATTTTTACCAGAGCAGGGAAATTTTCACAGTATGTCTGATAATATTTTTTCTTCTGGAGAAAGTCAGATTTGTTTTATTTTGGCAAGAATAAAAGCAGATTTTAATTTAAAAAAAAAACATTTTTGGGACAAAATTATTAGCCCCTTCAAGCTATTTTCCCCCCGATAATCTACAGAACAAACCATCGTTATTTAATAACTTGCCTAATTACCGTAACCTGCCTAGTTAACCTTATTAACCAATTAAGCCTTTAAATGTCCTCAACTCAATACGAAACAGTGATAAATCCTCAATAATAAAAAACAACAACAAATGTCTGAAAATATTGAAGTAACTGAACAATATCTATTTACAAATACAATTAATAAAAATACAACAGAATTAATGCATTAAATAAAAAATCTAGTATGTTTAATATTTTATATAATAATCTATTCAGTCATAGGCTAATATTTTATAGTTGAAAAATAGTTTAAATTACAGTTTAGAAGCAGCTGAAATCAGGTTAGTCGATCTTTTAAACAGCGGGTGGCAAGGTCTGGAAGTCCAGGTCTAGCTGTCTGAGCGAGCAGGTCTGAGCTTGCAGTTGGGTCTCCGGGCCTGCAGCTTCATACTATTGGATTGAGTCTTGTGGTAAAAAATGCATTTGCATACAGTCCTAAATTTGCATAAACATCCTTCGATCACGTCGAATTGGATTAGCAACACAAACCACAAGGAGTTTAACAGAAGTGCATGTAAATACACAAGCTCGGCGTGCTGCATCGCGTTTATTTAAGCATGCAACTTTTTTTTGGAAATACTGGGCGTGGATGAGCAGCAGCTACAGGCTGTAGTGGGACTGACTCATTTTATAAAGGTTTGCAGAGGGGCTCTTTCCATCACTACTACTTCCGCATGTCAACATGTCCTGCAGATGAAGTATTTGCATTGGTTTGCATGCTTTTAACATTAACCCCAGGGTGACTTCTGACTGGAAAGACTGCAGAGAGCGCATATGGAAGCGAGTATGGACGTGGATGATGTTTCTCCATCCCATCAGCAGCAGAATCAGCGGGGCTTGTGGAAATCTTTCCACGGTAAATCCAAACTCCCTGGCAGCCCCAAACTGAGCAAAAAAGCCAGAAAGCCAGAAAGTGTGTTTCGGATATTTAAAAAGAAGCGTGATCATGGCTTGGACCGAGCTGTGTCTTCATCTCAGCCCAATCTGCACAGCGCAGCAGCGGACGGAGAAGGCAGCGGGAGGACGCGCTGCGGCACGCCGGAGATGAGTGCCTGTACGGCGGCCGCGGCTGCAGCGTCGCTCGGTGCGGAGATCCAGATGCTGAAAAGATCCGGCAGCCCCAAACCGACGCTCTCCCAGCTGCTGGAGTCTCAGTATAAGCCTGCTTCCACATGCACAGATGATGCACAGACGCACAGTGATGAAGAACAGGGCGATAAAAGTGTGGTAAGATGTTATGCAATTCTTCGGATGTTTCCTCTGCAGTAGTAATGCTGTGCACTGTACAACGCTGGGTTCCACACAAAGCATTTGTGTTGGCACAACTTGAAGGAATTAACTTAACTTGTTAGTTTTTACAAATTTAAGTGGACTGAACATAAAACAATTAAGCTGTCTGACAAAAAACCTGAATAATTGTGTTGTTTCAGCTTAATTTAAATAAGTAGTTTGAAGTGTTCACTGAAAAGATGCTGAGTTCCACACAACTGATTAGTGTTAGGGCAAGATTAAGTTAATTCATTAAACTTTACGAATTTAAGTTGATTAAATATAAAACAGTTTTGCTTCAGCTCAATTTAAAGTAGTTTAATGTCATTTTTGGAGAGTATACTGTTACAAATCCTGGGTTCCAAACAATTGAATTGTGTTGAGACAACATGAAGAAATCAAGATAACTTACTTTTTTATATAAATTTAAGTTGAGTGAACATAAAACAAATAAGTTTTCCCAAAAACTCAAGAATTGTGTTGTTTCAGCTTAATTAAATAAGTAGTTTGAACAAACGGTAAATGTCATTTTCTGAGTGAACACTGTAAAAGATGATGGGTTTCACACAATTGATTTGTGTTGGCACAACTTAAAGACATTAAGTTAACTTAATAGTTTTTACAAATTTAAGTTGATTGAATATAAAACAGTTAAGTTGTCCATCTAAAATACCTCAATAATTGAGTTGCTTCAGCTCAATTTAAATAAGTATCTCATTTTTGTGAGTGTAAAAACTGTTGAGCTTCACACAATTGATTTGTTAAGACAACATGAAGGAATTAAGTTAACTTATTAGTTTTTATACATTTAAGTTGATTGAACATAAGACAAGTAATTTGTTCCCTTTGAAAAATCAAGAATTTTGTTGTTTCAGCTTAATTTAAGTAAGTAGTTTGAACAAACAGCAAATGTCATTTTTGAGTGTATGCTGGAAAAGATGCTGGGTTCCACACAACGGATTTGTGTTAGGGCAAGATTAAGTTAATTAATCAATCTTTATGACTTTAAGTTGATTGAATATAAATCTCTTCAGCTGTCCCTCTAAAAACCTCAATAGTTGTGTTGCTTCAGTTCAATTTAAATAAGTAGTTTAATGTCTTTTTGGAGTGTATACTGTGACAAATCCTGGGTTCCACTTGATTTGTGTTGAGACAACATGAAGAAATCAAAATAACTTACTTGTTTATATAAATTTAAGTTGAGTGAACATAAAACAAATAAGTTGTCCCAAAAACTTAAGAATTGTGTTGTTTCAGCTTAATTTAAATAAGTAGTTTGAACAAACGGCAAATGTCATTTCTGGGTGTACACTGTAAAAGATGATGGGTTCCACACAATTGATTTGGTCTGAGACAACATGAAGGAATTAGGTTAACTTATTAGTTTAAAAAAAAATTAAGTTGATTGAATATAAAACACCTCAGCTGTCCCTCTAAAAACCTCAAGAATTGAGTTGCTTCTGCTCAGTTTAAATTAGTTTAATGTCATAATGTTTTTGTATAAACTGTGGCAAATCCTGGGTTCCACACAATTTGTGTTGAGACAACATGAAGGAACCAAGATAACTTACCTTTTTATATACATTTAAGTTAAGATGTCCATCAAAAAATCTCAATAATTGTGTTGCTTCAGCTCAGTTAAATAAGTAGGAAATGTTTTGGAGTGTATACTGTAAAAGTACTGGGTTCAACACAGTCCAGTTGTGTTGAGACAACCAGAAGGAATTAAGTTAACTTATTAGTTTTTATAAATTTAAGTTGATGGAACATAAACAATTAAGTTGTTTAATTGTTAACTGAAGTTGACTAAAGTGCTGAACATAGGACAGGGTTAGAAATGAACTTTTTTACTTGGTAGCACCGGTGCTCCCAACTTCAAAAATTTAGGAGCACCAGAAAAAATTTAGGAGCACCAGAAAAAATTTAGGAGCACCCATTGATTGAGCACCGCTGCTAATTGTATTTTAAGGGATTTATTGTATTTTAAAACAACATCAATTAGGACTAACAAAAACCAGAAAGAACTATCTAACTAATGCTGAGATGACATTGATATTTGTGTGCAATAATTCCAAAATGAATGTCGAATAAATATAAAATAATAATGATGATGAAAATGACAATAATAGTAACAATGAATTACATTTGCCATCATCATGCTGCCTTGAATGTGCTTGAATACAAGTTGTCTGCTATAAAAAGTCTGTTACTTTATGAAAAATAAATGTATAGTTTGCATCAAACAAAAATGAAGCATTGCAGTAAGAAATATTTATTTTGTACTGCTTTTTATATATGCATGTCAGTTTAATAAATAATATTTCTGCTACAAAACAAACAAAAGATTATAATAAATAATTCAATTCAAGGCTGAATGCTGCAAAACAGTCATCAGTAACTACATAAAAAAAACTAATAATATACACCTTAAGAAAGAATAGACAAAAGAAAGTAAGTAAAGTCTCACTTCTATCATTCTTTAAAAGTTTTGGTTTCAGTTTGTGTCAATTTAAATGTTCAGTCTGAGCTGATTGTCATTTTTCTGTGTTTGTGGAAAGCAGGCGATTCAGCCGACCCAATTTATGAGCAGGTTGAACAGAGTTCTGACCACCGGATGCGCCGCAGTTTCAGTGTAAACTTAGTAAAGGCGAGATCTTTGGCGATGATGTGTACAGTATTAGATTTGACTTTTAGCGGACATTTGCGCTGAACACGCAGTGAATGCAACGCATCGAGATTCGGGCGCCTTCTCCGAAAAGCACGTACTCGATTGATCTCAGCTGGCGGATCAATATTCACCACATGTCCTGATCGCTCTCATCTGCGCCTCAACTTTAGGTGGGGTTTGCAAACCTGCATGCTTTAAGTTTTCACTCTTCAGCCAATTGCATTTCCAGTGGTCATAAAAGCTCCTTCCCTGTCATCTGACAGCGGAATACCTTGAGTGATTGACGGCGTATATAAACCAATATAGCGGCAGAGAAGAGCGATTCAAGGCAAGGCAAGGCAAGTTTATTTATATAGCACATTTCATACACAGTGGCAAAGTGCTTTACATAAACAAAAATAAAAGAAACAAGTAAAATAAATAAATAAGTAAATAAATAAATAAAAACAAATAATAAAACAGCACATTTTTAGAAAAAATCTAAACAGGTCGCACTACAACCATTATATGCAGTCGCACTAATGCTGCCAGATATATTATGAGGTCGCATAGATTAATTTTCGGGTGCATATGCGAGCAAAATGGTCGCAATTTCGAGCCCCGTAGGAGTACTAAAGACAGAGAAGAAAATAAAACGGAAAAGCAAACAATTAGTAAAAGCAATTTAAAAAGTTGCAATCAGGAGTATTAAACGCGAGGGAAAATACGATTTAGTTTGAGTTTCAATTTTATTGGACAACTGTATTATTATTATAACTAATAAGTATTATTATATATTTTTTATTTGCACTTTATAATAATGTATTTAATAACATTAACTAACAATGAACAGTACTTCTACAGCATTCATTTACTAATGTTATTCAAATCCAAAGTTGTGCTAGTTAACATAAGTTAATGCACTGTTAAGTTAACAAGAATTAACATCGATGACTTTATTTTAATTAACTGATGTTAACAAAGATTAATAATTAATAAATGTATTGATCATTCGTTAGTACACTGTAAAAATATATGATTAATAAGTCATGAAAACATATGTTTTTAGTTAATTGTAACTTATTAAACTAAGTTAAACGTCCTCCAGCTTAATTTTTGGAGTTAAGCAAGCTATTAAAAATAAATTGCAGATTTATGTATGAATGATTGTGAGAAGGGTGACTTAGTGGCGAGAAGGTCGCTGGTTTGAGCCACAGCTGGGTTAGTTGGCGTTTCTGTGAGGAGTTTGCATGTTCTCCCTGCGTATGCGTGGGTTTCCTCCGGGTGCTCCGGTTTCCCCCACAGTCCAAAGACATGCTGTACAGGGGAATTGGGTAGGCTAAATTGTCCGTAGTGTATGAGTGTGAATGACAGTGTATGGATGTTTCCAAAGATGGGTTGCAGCTGGAAGGGCATCTGCTGCGTGAAACATGTGCTGGATAAGTTGGCGAGTCATCCCGCTGTGGCGACTCCGGATTAATAAAGGGACTAAGCTGAAAAGAAAATGAATGAATGTGAGATATAGGAGCTAAACAGAAATGAACCACTTGTTTGATAAACAAAGTCTCTGGTACTGTAAAACACAACCACTAAAAGACATATCAAGTGTTACTTTACAAACTGTGCTGTACATAATTCATATAATCATTTGCATGCCGTTCAAAATACTACTGAAATAAATAAACGGCATAAAAGCTGAATATATACAGTTGAAGTCAGAATTATTAGCCCCATTTTTATTTTTTATTTTTATTTTTCCCAAATGATTTTCAACAGATTCAGGAAATTTTCACAGTATGTCTGATAATATTTTTTCTTCTGGGGAAAGTCTGATTTGTTTTATTTCGGCCAGAGTAAAAGCAGTTATTAATTTTTTAAAAACCATTTTAAGGACAATATTATTAGCCCCTTTAAGCAAATTTTTTTTGATAGTCTTCAAAACAAACCATCGTTATAGAATAACTTGCCTAATTACCCTAAGCTGCCTAGTTCACCTAATTAACCTAGTTAAGCCTTTAAAGGGCCATGAAGCCCCCTCGTTTCAGCAGGGTGTTTCACACCTCTACTTTGGAAAAAGTCCAAAAAATGGGCGTGTCCAGCTCTGTTTAGGGGGGAGTGTCGGAGGAAGAAAAGAGGCATGGTGTGGGAGTGTCTATTTGGGCACGCTGACTTTCAGAGTCAAAACACACAGACACACTGGGGACAAAGGGACTGTGTTTACATGGACATCTGTAGTTGAATTATTTGCCAAATGATTAAATGGTGGACTTTAACTGCAGTTTGGCTCTTTCATTCAGGGAATTCATTCATGTCCCTCGCGACAAACGAGATATTTGATTGGAGGATCTGCTGCAAGCGTGTATTTTTCATGCAATGTTTGATACCGCACGGCGAATGAGAGAAAAAAAAACTCAGCATTTCCCGGAAACTTAGATGCACACGGCAGGTAGCGTCAGAAAGCCGCTTGTGTTATTCCGGTCACTATATGCGGTGAAAACCCTACACGAGGTTAAAGTTTGGTTGTGGTGCTAACATGTTTACACTCGGTGCAATAGTTAACTTAGTTCGATACGAACAAACTGAATAAACAAAGAGCACTGGACGCTCACTTACCAAACCTGTAGAGACAGGACAATCACCAGCAACTAGAG
Source organism: Danio rerio (assembly GCF_049306965.1). Lineage (NCBI taxonomy): Eukaryota > Metazoa > Chordata > Actinopteri > Cypriniformes > Danionidae > Danio > Danio rerio. The sequence continues at coordinate 49,177,321 of NC_133185.1, read as the reverse complement.
CCGCGTCTTTATTAAGAGGAGACTACAAGCGTGACGCAGCTTCAAAAATTCGTTTCAAACCGGAAGTACGAATTTGCTTGAAATACCGCAAAAACAACCAATTTACAATTTTTAGTGAAATATAGGTGTCCTAATAGTGTTTTTAGCAGTGTGGGACACATATACCACTGTCAACAGCTCAAACACATGTGTTTTGGTGTTTCGTGACCCTTTAAATGTCTCTTTAAGCTGTATAGAAGTGTCTTGAAGAATATCTAGTCTAATATTATATGCTGTCATCATGACAAAGAGAAAATAAATCATTTGTTAGCAATAGATTTTTAAAGCTATTATAATTAGAAATGTGCTGAAACAATCTTCCCTCCATTAAACAGAAATTGGGGGAAAAATAAACAGGGGGGCGAATAATTCTGACTTCAACTGTATATTTATAAACACATAATTATGCAAGTGATTAAATGAATTGAATGATGGGTTTAAAAATCTGTGTGGGCCTTTTACTAATAAAAGTAGGATTTTGGATTTAGACTAGTTTCATAATATTTTGACTATTTGTAATTTCTATGCATTTCACATGCTTTCAATACGTATAAAGCAGATGTTGTAAATTCAATATTAGACAAAATATAGATCATCTTTAGATGACCAATGGAAACCTATGACAGAAAAGCAACAGAATAACCATTAAAACTCGATATGCTTGAGACCTGATATACTGTAAGTTTACTAAATGTTTTGCTTCTGTTGTCTTTACTTTAAGGCAAGTTCATCTTCTTCACATTGCCTTGACAAACACCCTCAGGCTGAGAGAAACTAACTGAACTAACAGCTCATAGAAAAACACAACATCAAGGCCAAACCGTACAGGAGATAACAGAATAGTAATGCGTTTAGTTTAGATCACAATCAGTGATGGGGAAGTTGCTACAAAAAAGTAATTAATTACTAATGACATCATCAAAATTGGATTTAAGTGGCATGGTGGCTCAGTGGTTAGCACTGTGGCTAGCAAGAAGGTCACTGGTTCGAGTCCTGGCTGGGTCAGTTGGCATTACTGTTTAGAGTTTGCATGTTCTCCATGTGTTGGCGTGGGTTTCCTCCGGGTGCTCCGGTCCACAGTCCAAACAACGACTTAAATCTGAGCCAAACAGTATCAAAACACAAAACATTTCAAAGCAATGGCTAGGCATGGGCCGGTATAAGATTCTGACGGTATGATAACCTTGGATATAAATATCACAGTTTCACAGTATTGTGATAACTGCTCTAAAATAAGATCTTTTTAAATGTCTGTGTAAAAAAACAAAACATTTTTAATACTTTAGAGCAGTGAACATGTCAGGATATATAATTAAAATTAATCATTGGTTTCAAAAACACAGATTTCTTTACAATTTAAAATGCCATCTTTGTATATCTTTTCTGCTAAAAACAAAACAAAACAAGCAAAAAAAAAAAAACACTAATAAAAAAGTCTTACACATACCTTAGGAACAGTACAGCAGAAAATTTGGATGGTTTTAAAACCTTGAGTTTTCCCAACCACAGTATACCTCAAAAATGGTTAACATCCCATGCCTAATTGAGAGTTAATTTCTCGCAGCCCACCTGCAGGATTGCTCTCAACCATGGCCCACCGGTTGAGAATCCTTGTTCTCCCTGGTGAAAAATCCAGCTTAAACCAGCCTAGGCTGGTTGGCTGGTTTTAGCTGGTTGACCAGCCTGGTTTTAGAGGGGTTTTGACCATTTCCAGGCTGGTTTCCAGCCATTTCCAGCCTGGTCTTAGCTAGTCAGGCTGGAAAATGACCAGCTAAATCCAGCTAAAACCAGCTTGACAAGCCTGGTTTAAGCTGGGCATAGCTGGGTTTAGCTGGTCATCTCCCAGCCTGACCAGCTAAGACCAGGCTGGAAATGGCTGGAAACCAGCCTGGAAGTGGCCAAAACCCCTCTAAAACCAACCCGGTCTACCAGCTAAAGCCAGCCAACCAGCCTAGGCTGGTTTAAGCTGTTTTTTTCAGTAGGGGAGTCTTTAATGCAAGGTATGGCTGTGGCTAAAAGACAAGTGCTTAACAATTGGACATCACATTTACATCCCTCATTCCAGAATTGATATCTTTTTCAGATAGAGAGACAGATTTTTGAAGACTCCATAAGAACATTTGTGCATACTTGGGGTCAATTTCTTGATTTATTTGACAAATCTATAACTCAAGAGCAATCCAGTGAGCCCTCTGAGGATTAAGTTATATCCCCTCTCTAGTTTTGATTGTATGTTTTGTGACTATGATCTGCGTTTGTTTTTGTCTCTCTTCTTTTTTGTTTTTTTATATTGTCTTTTGTATGTCTACAGTACGAGCCAATGTTTGTTCTAAATATAATTAACTTTAAAATAAAGTAATTTAAGAAAAAAAAAAGATTTAAACTGTTCATTAGTAGTTATAAAGTAGGATCTTATTCTACATCCCTAACCCTACCCACATCCTAAACCCAACTGGTACCTTACTAACTATTAATAAACAGCTATTAGTAGTTTATTAAGCTAGCAGTGTTCGTTAATTGTTTGTTTGTGATCTAAACTGAAGTGTTATTGAACAGTGTTATTCCAGAGGAATTGGAAAAGCTATTTTTGCAGTCAAACATAATTACGACAAGCCCGGGCACGTGCTTTTTGTGTGAATGTGAATCTGAAATGAGTTTGACTATGCAAACATGTCACTTTGCATGAACAAAAAGTCAAAATAAGCATGCAGAAACACCTGATTCAGGTGTGCATTCATGTATGTATGTGTGTATGTGTGTATGTATGTATATATGTATATATGTATGTATGTATGTATGTATGTATGTATGTATGTATGTATATATGTATATATGTATGTATGTATGTATGTATATATGTATGTATGTATGTATGTATGTATGTATGTATGTATGTATGTATATATGTATGTATGTATGTATGTATGTATGTATGTATGTATATATGTATATATGTATGTATGTATGTATGTATATATGTATGTATGTATGTATGTATGTATGTATGTATGTATGTATGTATGTATGTATATATGTATGTATATATGTATATATGTATGTATGTATGTATATATGTATGTATGTATGTATGTATGTATGTATGTATGTATGTATGTATGTATGTATGTATGTATGTATGTATGTATGTATATATGTATGTATGTATGTATGTATGTATGTATGTATGTATGTATATATGTATATATGTATGTATATATGTATGTATGTATGTATATATATATGTATGTATGTATGTATGTATGTACTGTATATATGTATGTATGTATGTATGTATGTATATATGTATATATATATATATGTATATATTTATATATATGTATATATGTAAATATATATGCAAAAAAACTCTCCTTAAATGGACATTTTTCTCAGTAAATGTTCAGTAAATTCACCTTCATGGCAAATAATATTCTTTGCATTGCCATTACAGTGAAAAAACTGAACACAAACATAGGATGCTAAGAAAAATGCTCATTATATATATATATATATATATATATATATATATATATATATATATATATATATATATATATATATATTGTTTCTAGCATAAGAAAATAAACATTAATATTAACTAGAACAGAAAGAGTACAAAGGCCATTTCACAATACACCAAATGTCGGACAAATCATAATGCAATATTGTCAAGAAAGCATAAGAAAAAAAAAAGATGATAAATCACTTACAGAGACGTGTTTAGGCTCCAAAACTCAACATATGTCAAACCAATCCAGTCCAAAAAGAGTTAAATTAATCAGTATTTTTGGTCCAAACTGTGATCCCGATCATGCCTGATCAGACTTGTGGATATATTTTTTATGCGTAAACAATATTTGTGACATTTATGAGGTTGTCTTCTGTAAATCTTGAGAAAATGGATGATTACTCCATAATAAGTCATTGCTAACCTCAAAATTGCAAAGAAAGGACGTTCGTAGGAAACACTTTTGAAACTGTGATGAAAAAACTCCCTGTTTGAGTGAATAGATTGCAGATTAAACTCATCAGAATTCTGTTGCAAATATATATATATATACATATTTTTGGTCACACTTCACATTAAGGTTTCTTTAATGCTACTTAATTTATTTACTAACACAAACTAATAATGAACAATACAGCAATTATTAATCACAGTTCAGCATTTACTAATGCATTATTAGCATCCAAACTCATGCTTGTAAACATTAATGCACTGCAGTTAACATCAACTAACAGTCAATGGCTTTATTTTCATTCAACTTTAACAAAGACTCTAGTAAATGCATTGATCACTGTTTGTCCATGTTAGTAAATGCATTAGTAAAGCAACCCGTGTTACCATATTTTTTTTATTCTGTGGCAGAAACCTACTTCTTTAAATAGTCAAATAGAAACACATGCGTGGCTCCTGTTTTGAGTCATAAATGTGAAACCCATAACAATAAATCAAGTTTTACTCTAATAATCACTGAAATTTAGCAGCATTTCTGTATGCAAAAGCTCAATCTTCAATATTTCCTATAGCAGCCGCAGACAGAGAAGCAGAAATATTTTGATCACACTTCACCATGAGGTTTCATTAATGTTATTTAATATATTTACTAACACAAACTAATAATGTACCAAAACGACACTGTAAAATATATATATATATATATATATATATATATATATTTTTTTTTTTTTTTTTTTTACAGAAAATATCTCAAAATTTTTTAAAATGACAAACAATCTCTCTAAATTAACAGTCTGACTTTCATTTACTTTATCATTAAAGACAAACTACTGACATTTTTGTTTTTTATACAGGGAAATTACAGTATTATTTATACAGTATTTTTTCAGTTATTTTAAATTATATTCAAAAGTCCGTAAAAATTACAAACAATATCTTTAAATTAACAGCTTGACTGTTATTTAATGTGCTATATAATTAATGAGAAATTAAAGCAATTTGTCTGTTTTATACAATAAAATTGCCGTATTATTTACCGTGTTTTTTTCCATTTTTTGAAGAACATTTCAATTACATAAAACTAAAGTTATAAATTGGGTCCCACTTTATATTAAGTGTCCTTGACCTTAACTACTATGTACTTACATCAAAAAATAAATACAATGTACTTACTGTGTTCATAATGTGTTTGAGAACACTTGTGGTGCTCTTGAGTTGGGATAGGGGTCGGGTTATGGACAGGTTTGGTGGCGTGGGTAGGTTTAAGGGTGGGTTAAGGTGTAAGGGATGGTCAACAGTGTATTTATAAATGTAATTACAAAAGTTAACAACAGATGTAATTACATACATGTATTTAATCAAGCATGTGCACAGTAAATACATGTATTTACACAATAAGTACATTGTAACAAACTATTAATTCCTGTGTATGTACATATTAGTTAAGACTACTTAATATAAAGTCGGACCATAAATTGTAATAACTTGCTTTGTAAAAAAAAAAAAAAAAAAAAGTTGAAATAAATAATAAAAAATAATAAATCTACAGATATGTTCATTAAAATTTTTTACCGAAAATCACTGTTATTTTTTTGTAAAACACTTATTGTCTAACTTTATTGAACGCATTTATTTGATCGTAATAATTTAGGAATAATCTATAATCTAGGTATAATCTAGAAATAATAATCTGTCTGAAAAATCCCTTTTTTACTTTTTTTTTTTGTTTTTTTACAGTGTAGTACAGCAATTATTAATCATAGTTCAGCATTTACTAATGCATTTTTAACATCCAAACTCATGCTTGTAAACATTAATGCACTGCAGTTAACATCAACTATCAATCAATGGCTTAATTTTCATTAACTTTATTTAAGACTGCAATAAATACAGTGTTTGTTCATGTTAGTAAATGCATGAACTAATACAGCCTTATTCTAAAGTGTTCCCATAATATGTTCCTAAAACCTACTTCTTTAAATAGTCAAATAGAAACACATGCGTGGCTCCTGTTTTGAGTCATAAATGTGAAACCCATAACAATAAATCAAGTTTTACTCTAATAATCACTGAAATTTAGCAGCATTTCTGTATGCAAAAGCTCAATCTTCAATATTTCCTATAGCAGCCGCAGACAGAGAAGCACACAAACACCTCAGGATCATACAGGAGCTCTCTTTACTCCAGCGCAGGTCTGGACTTGACAAAGACTTTAGGTATGGAGCTCCTGCACCGTCTTTGTCATTAGATTTTATTGAGCTTGGTCTGCGATGCAGAAGTGTGCATGTTTTTGTGCTTGTTTTAACACTTCCATATCAGTTTCCTATAGGAGAAATGACTAGTAGTAATAATAAACGGCAGACAAAAGAGCAAACTACTCGCTCTACAAACAAGTGTGCTCATGACTACACATGCAAAAGTAGAATAATACAGCACAGGTCCGATTGCAATATGAAACAGCAGAACGAGCTGTGTTTGACGTCTGAAAATCAATGGAAGTGTATTAGAGCGGAGGTGTCAAGCTGAAAAAGAAGCACTAGAGTAAGCAGCGCAACCAAAAGAAAAGCTATGACCTGAAGAGATTAGATTGATAATTTATTAAACAGATAAACACAAATCAATGATTCTGATGTTTAGCTCATGTTTGGGCCAGCACAGAACACTAGCGGAGATGTAAAATGAGAATATTTACAAATAATAGTGAAGTGTTCCTTTAAACAGATCATGTTTCCAATCTTACAGCATTACCTCTACTATAAGTGTTACGCAGATCCCCTGAGGCTCTACAGAGAACCACAGACTGTACTCATTTAAAGGGGAAGTTCACCCAAAAACGGAAATTCTGTCATCATCTGTATTTGTATGTAATATGTTATACTCATCATATTTCTAATGATATAACACAAAAGAAGATATTCTGAAGAATGCTGCAAAAAAAACAGCCATTGACTACCATGGTATTTTTTGTTCCTATACACTACCTGACACAAGTCTTGTCTCCTATTCAAGTTTTAGGAACACAAATAATAATTGACTTCTAGTGATAATTGGAAAAGTGGCTTATATGAAAGGTAAAGGCCTCTAGATCAGGGGTTCTCAACTGGTTTGGCCATGAGACCAACATTTTTACATGGTCATCAAGCCTCGACCCAAGTTTTTAGGAACTATAATATAATTTTAGGAATTATACTTAATTTGTATTTATTTGTCAACATAAACAAGCAGTGACAGATACATCATAAGAAATTCACCAAGACTTACAAATAAACTATTTTATTGCTGCACTCAAAAAAAAAAAAAATTGTTGAATGAACATGATTTAATCGTGGCACGCTTTATGCATCTAATCCAATCAAGTAAACCTGAACTGCTTTGAACATGTTGTATGGACACAAAGCACATTTGTAGATAAAACATGGTTTCAATATGTCAGTCTAACTTCTTTGCAACTAATTGACTCAAAATGTTTGTATTGTGTTATTCTAATTAAAATGATTCTAATTTACTCAATGTAACACTAAAGCTTTACTTTAACAAAATTATTAAATCAGCTAGTAAATTTCTTGTTCAATATTGTTGTTTTAATTCATTCATTCATTTTCTTGTCGGCTTAGTCCCTTTATTAATCCGGGGTCGCCACAGCGGAATGAACCGCCAACTTATCCAGCAAGTTTTTTTTACGCAGCAGATGCCCTTCCAGCCGCAACCCATCTGGGAAACATTCACACACACACACTCATACACACGGACAATTTAGCCTACCCAATTCACCTGTACCACATGTCTTTGGACTGTGGGGGAAACCGGAGCACCCGGAGGAAACCCACGCGAAGGCAGGGAGAACATGCAAACTCCACACAGAAACGCCAACTGAGCCGAGGTTCGAACCAGCGACCTTCTTGCTGTGAGGCGAACGTGCTACCCACTGCGCCATTTTTTAAATGACAATACTATGATTTACTAAGATTTAAAATTAAGTAATTCAACACAAAAAGGACAGAAAACATGTTATATATATATTTATAAATATTTTTTTTTATTATAGCCTTTAGCAGGCACCAATCACATTTAAACAAATTTCTGATACAAAATGTTATATAATATCCAAAATTGTAATATGTAATATAAAATGTATAAGAAACATTTAGCCAACAAAATAACCTCGGCTCTTAAGAAAACTGATCCCCAAGCAATTCCTGTAGGACGTTAACATCATTTTTTTTACCAATTGAGTTTAAACAGCTTTCTTCACTTTGGTACTCCTATTCAAAATGTAAAAGTATAAAATGTATAGGAAACATATAGCCAACAACATAACATGCATAACATTCAAGCTCTTGGGAAAACCAATTCCCAAACTGTGCCGAAAACACGCGGTGATACTTCTTCGTATGGTGACATCCACACGCACTACCGCCACCTACTGATATGCGCGAAGTGACTCTCCAGAGTGAGGGTTGTCGATTTGAAGCGTCTCAGTCTCATTGAATCAACATGTTCTGATCAAATTCATTTGATTATTTCTTGATTCAGTTCCAAATAACATGAATTAATCATTTAACATACGTAAACTTGATTTGTTCTTTTCAATCTGACAAATTGTTATTTTGTAATTGCAATACATGCCTAGTTGATTTTTTTGAGTGTGTCATTTAATAAAATGGATCAAATTATAGACATATTACAAAGTAAAAACGACAAATACTGTTAATAATAAACTGTTTATAAAACATGTTTTCTGGTTTCTAAATGTTGTTTATATTTAGAAGGTTTCATGTTCTCTAATGAGAGCACCTCACTACATATGACACTCTGAGGCTTTAAATCGTTTTTGTTGTCAATATACATATATACATACTTTACATGTTTGGGGTCGTACTTGCGCTTCACATGTAAAACGGTAGGGTTGTCTCACACGCATTTCAAAATAAAAGTCCGGTATAAGCAAAATAAGTAAAAAATGTAACTTTTGTTGTTTTTTTTTTTGACCACACACTCCGCGACCCACTGAAAATGTTCCTGCGACCCACTTTTGTGTCATGACCCACCAGTTGAGAAACACTGCTCTAGATTTTGCTTATTTGAGCACAATTAAATCTGATCATTTCTTGATGTTGACTGATTTGATGAGGACAGTGCGGTCTGACTCTGCTCAGACTAAAGTCTCATCACTGAACAGAAATAATGTCCTGTATAGAGTATAAAGTCCTGCTGCAGTGGAGACAGAATGAATATTGTGTCTGACTCCATCATGAGCTTGGAGGACTGCATCCATACATCTCTGACATGACTCAAATCACTGATTAATAAAGTCATCTGGAATGAAGAAGAAAGCCTTCAGCAGGACTCCCAGAGTTCATCAAGAGTCTTTGTGTTCATCTTCAAGACCTCCTCCTTCATCTTACCCCAGACATGCTCAATAATGTTCATATCTGGTGCCTGGGCTGGCCAATCCTAGAGCAGCTTTGCTTACAGGAGCTTTGATGTGGAGGCTGAAGTATGAGGAGCGCTATCCTGCTGGAGAATTGTCCCTCTCCTGTGGTTTGTAATGTAATGGGCAGCACAAATGTCTTGATACCTCAGGCTGTTGATGTTGCAGATCTCTCGCACGCCCCCATACTGAATACAACCCCAAACCATGATTTCTCCTTTACCAAACTTGACTGATTTCTGTGTGAATCTTGGTCCATGCTGGTTCCAGTAGGTCTTCTGCAGTATTGGTGATGATTGGGATGCAGATCAACAGATGATTCAACAGAGAAATCCACCTTCTGACACTCTTACACATCATCAACTAGAAGTCGAGTTATTATTTGTAGCTCTTACAACTGGGATCAACCACAAGACTTTTGTCAGGTAGTGTAGATGTCGATGGCTTTTTTCCAACATTAATAATGAGAATAACTCTAACATTCTATAGTCTAACATTCTTCAGAGTATCTTCTTCTTTGTTAAACAGAAGAAAGAAGTTTAGAACCACTTGAATGTGAAAGTGTAAGTGAACGGTGAGGGCGATGGTACCTTCAAAAGCTGTTGTTTAACAGGAAGTTGGCTTGTAACTTTAAATACCGCAGTGTGAACTGTTGCATCTTCCTGTTGAACTTCTCAACAACTTACACAGAAAGTTGGAGGCATTTCTTTTATGTATTTGTGTTTAAAGAACGGATCTGTGTGAGATATACTTTTGCTCAAAATACAAGGAGATGCATCTGAATGACCTCTAATGAAAATAAATAGTTTGAGGTGTCACTGTTTCCACTTCATGCAGGGTCTTGAACTTGATTTGATTGAACATTACCTTGATCTTTAACCTATAAACGCTAACACGACTATAAAAAACATCCTGCAAAAGTCATAATTATGATTATTTAAAATGATTATAAGATGGACATCTTTAAATTGTTACTAGTTTAATAATTTAAACAGCAAGGAGGTCGCTGGTTCAAGCCTCGGCTGGGTTAGTTGGCATTTCTGTTCGGAGTTTGCATGTTCTCCCTGTGTTTGCAGGAACAAGAAAGAAAATACTGCAAATATAATAGAAAATATAAAAATGATACAAAACTAATTGCATTATTGATTGTAACTTTTTGTAATTACTAAATGGAAATACACTGACCGGCCACTTTATTAGGTACACCTGTCCCACTGCTTGTTAACGCAAACTTCTAATCAGCCAATCACATGGCAGCAATTAATGCATTTAGGCATGTAGGCATGGTCAAGACGATCTGCTGCAGTTCAAAGCGAGCACGTTTGGGATGTGGTGGAACGGGAGATTGGCATCATGGATGTGCAGCAAATCTGCAGCAACTGTGTGATGCTATCATGTCAATATGGAGCAAAATCTCTGAGGAATATTTCCAGTAGCTTGTTGAATCTCTGCCATGAAGGATTAAAGCAGTTCTGAAGGTAAAAGGGGTCCAACCTGGTACTAGTAAGCTGTACCTAATAAAGTGGCCGGTAAGTGTAAAAAGGTCTCCTTAGAATAAATAGTTTCCAAGAAATCCTTAATTCTATATATTATTATTGTCATATTGATATATTCAACACAGGCTCATTCTGAAAATGTACCCTTATATACATTTCTAGAGAGCGCCAAATATGTCTCAGGAGCTACATATTTTTGCAGCTTTTGTATTCGCAAATCCACAAGAGGGTGCTGTGTATGCTTTTCAGATCTTAAATTTGAGACTGCCATTCGTGCGTGCTGTTCTCACGTAAATTCACCAGAGGCTTTTTGGAAGCGTTCTTTACCAAACTCGAACTCCATCACTGTGGTCAACTCCTCTCTGCGTCTCAAATCCGCCGATATACATTTCGAGCCACCTCCTCAATTTATTGTTACAGCTGTTGTTATTTTTATTATTATCATTATTATTATTATTATTATTATTATTATTACCAGCATGAGTATATTATAGTTATCAAGTTAATAATCTATCATACATATATTTAATATTATTCTTCCATGTCGGTTTGTATAATTCATAACTAGCATTGATATAGTGTTTTCTTTTTTTATTTATTTAGTTTTTATTATTTATTTATTTTTTTTGCTTATTCTCATTGCTTTGTTTGCTGAACTTTATTTATTTTATTTTATTTTTCACTCTTTTTGTTTCTTTTCTTTTTCTTCGATTCCTCCCCTTCATTTTCTGTTTTTTAATTTTATTATTTATTTATTTATTTATTTTTATTATTATTATTTTATTAATTTTTGTTTATTATTATTAGTTTATTTTCTCTTTTCCTCTCTTTCCCCTTCTACTTACTACTTACTACTATTATTATTATTTATTATTATTGTTATTATTATTATTATTATTATTATTATTACTTGTCCTCTCCCTGATTTCCCATCCTCCCCTTTCCTCGACATCTTTGTCATAAATGGTATTACTTTTATTTTTTGTTATCATTATTATTATTACTGTTCTGACTTGTCCTGTTATCTTTTCATTATCATTATTACAAGTATTTACACCATTATCATTAGTAAGGTTGAAGTTGTTGTAGTTGTAACGGTAGTAGTTGTAGTAGTAGTAGTAGTAGTAGTAGTTGAAGTAGTAGTCATTGTAATAGTATCGATTGTTATTGAGTAATTGTTACGGAGATTATAGAAGTTGTAGTTCATGTAGTAGTAGATGTCATTGGTATAGTAGTAGCAGAAGTAGTAATGGTGTGGTAGTTACAGTAGTAGTAGTAGTCGTTGTTGGTAGTAATATCAGTAGTAGATGTTGTTGATGTAGATGTAGTAGAAGTGATTGTAGTAGTAGTAGTAGTAGTAGTAGTAGTAGTAGTCGCAGTAGACATTGTAGTGGTAGTCGTTGTAGTAGTATCAGTATTAGTAGACACTTTAGTAGTAGTAGTCGTGGTTGTAGCTGTAGTAGAAGCAGTAGTAGTTGTAATATAAGTAACTTTCTGTAGTAGTAGTTGGTGTAGTACTTGTGATTTATTATTATTGTTGTCAGTTATTACTGTTGTCCTTTCTCTCTTTTTACTCTCATATTTACTATCATACATTAATAAGCATTGTTGTTACTCCCTACCTCTGACTGGTTTCTTTCTATATGTTTTATTAATATCTGTGACACTTGCTTCATTTATTGACTGTTATTGTTCCTAATGTATGGACTCTGACCTGTCCACCAAGTTACCTTTACATGCATACACACACTCACACGCACACACTCACGCACATACCAGTACCTGACTATATTGTTGATGTTTTTGTTTTGTTTTTGTTTTGTTGGTTGCTTTGTATTTGTTATCTGTTGATGTTTTCTTGTATTTGTATGATTTTTGCATATTCTAATAAAAAAAAACAAAAAACAAAAAAAAACAATAAACAAGAATAACCTGTAAAAAAAAAAAACATTTCGAGCCACTGGGCAAACTGGTAACAGCAGAAAAGCCGTTCATATGGAGATAAGCGGTCAGCTGGTGAGCGAGAAAAGGAACGGCATCATACCGCCCCGTAACGTTCATTTTGCCAACATAATTCCTGATCTCCAGAAATGCATACAGGGCTACGTTTTCAGAATGAGCCAATGTTGGATATATTATAAACTTTTTTTTTTTTTTTTGCCAAATTGCAAAGCCCTAAAAAAGTCACATAAATCTGGAGCATTTTACTTTTTAAATCACATTTTAAGCTGAGATTTATTTGCACATTATTTGCCAGAGATTTACATTAAATGCTTGTAGGACAGACATAATACTAAAAATTGTTATAAATAAAATAAAAGAACAGCAAATTTCACACCAGAGTAGAGGTCTGCATTAATAAATTTTCAAATAAAGCGCGGGAGCGATCGGTAACAGGTTTAATTTGGGGTGGGAGCGGGCTGTCTAGCAATATCGCGCCCGACTCCCGAGCGGCATGCGTATGTGTGTGTAAATGAAATAGCGCGATGCTGTGTTTAGCTTGTTTGTTGCTGTGTGTATGTGTCAAAGCTCTCTCGCTCTCATTCGCGCGCGCATACACACACACCTCTCATTCGCGTGTGCGCGCTAATGAGAGCGAGAGAGCTTTGCCTGTGTGTGTGCTTGGTGCTTATGTGTGTGTGTGTGTGTGTGCTAGTGCGTGCAAATGAGAGACAGAGCCAGAGAGCTTTGCCTGTGTGTGTGCTTGGTGCTTATGTGTGTGTGTGTGTGTGTATGCTAGTGCGCGCAAATGAGAGACAGAGAGAGAGAGCTTTGTCTGTGTGTGTGTGCTTGGTGCTATGTGTGTGTGTGTGTTTATACAGACAGCTTGTTATAGGCTGTCTGGACTCTGTAAAGCTGGGTGGTTTTCGGTTTTGTTCTCCCCCAGCTCTTTCCAGCGGGATCGGGCGCGGCGGATAGAAAACGGGGCGGGTCGGGCAGCGGGACAACAAATGCTTAATATAAGTGGGAGTGGTCGGGTTCGGGCTAAAACCTGGCGGGTGCGGGCGGGAGCGGGATTCAAAATTTAGTCCCATGCAGATCTCTACATCAGAGCTTCATAACTCATACCAGAGCGTCATTACTTAATATAAAAATAATAATAATAATAGTAAAACATTTGACAGCCAATCAGAAACCTGCTTTACAATGCTTCACATGCTTTAAATAATCAAACACTGTGCACCGGTGCAGGTAATAAATATAGCTGTGGTTATATTTTATTTATAAGTTATCATCTAGGTGTGAATGAAGTATTAATCATCTATAGAGTAGATGTGTAGGTGTTTGAGCTGTGACTCTCAGTTTCAGCAGACGAGGAAGTGAAAGCTGTCCTTCATTATTTTTGGATGTTATTGAGACGCTATTGAGATGTTATCTCAGTGAAATGCCATGAGAAGATAAATATTGTTTCTCTAAATATCAGTGAGCCATGAGCACATTACTAACACACACCAGGATGTGTTCAGGGGAATCCCCAATATAATAATGAATATTCTTAATTTTTGACAAACTCAATATTGTCATTAAACAGGATGTTAAACACTGCATGTCTAAAAGAAATGCAAATCACCTGAGTTCAGCTGACACTGCAAACACATTTAGCGTTGACAGAAAAGTGTTTTTGACCTCATCGCTTACTCAAGGCTGAAAAAAGGAAGTGTTTTCTCAGTGTGTGTTGTGCCAAATATTGCCGTGTGTTTATGTGACATAATTTGTGGTTTTGTTTTCTGATGCCCCAAAATGTTAAATTCCATTTTATAACTCGTTCCGCACCACTGGCACCACAAACATTAACTGTTCCTCTAATCATTTACTCGTTATGAAGAGATGTGCTTATACTTCATTAATGAGGACCTGATGACTTACTGAAGTATGGATACTGTAGAGAACACCTTAGCAACCACATACTGTAGAACACACCTTAGCAACCATATAGAATACACCCTGAACACTTTAGCAACCCCATACTGTAGAACACACATAAGCAACAACATACTGTAGGATACGCCTTAGCAACAATATACTGTAGGACACACCTTAGCAACCATATAGAATACACCCTGAACACTTTAGCAACAACATACTGTAGGACACACATTAGCAACAACATACTGTAGGATACACCTTAGCAACAACATACTGTAGAACACACCTTAGCAACCATATAGAATACACCCTGAACACTTTAGCAACAACATACTGTAGAACACACCTTAGCAACCATATAGAATACACCCTGAACACTTTAGCAACAACATACTGTAGGACACACATTAGCAACAACGTACTGTAGGACACACCTTAGCAACAACGTACTGTAGGACACACCTTAGCAACAACGTACTGTAGGACACACATTAGCAACAACGTACTGTAGGACACACATTAGCAACAACATACTGTAGAACACACATTAGCAACAACGTACTGTAGGACACACCTTAGCAACAACATACTGTAGGACAAACCTTAGCAACAACATACTGTAGGACACACATAAGCAGCAACATACTGTAGGACACACCTAAGCAACAATACAGAACACACGCAGAACACCCTAACAACCCAATACTGTAGGATACACCTAAGCAACCTCATACTGTAGAACACACCTTAGCAACCATATAGAACACATCCAGAACACTCTGTCAACCCCATAATACACAATATACCCAGCAACCATATAGAACACCACCAAAAACACCCTAGCAAACTTACAATTGAACACATCGCAACCACATACTGTAGTAAAGAACACATCAAAACAACAATATAAAACACACCCAGAAAACCCTAGCAACCTCATACTGTCAAACACACCTTAGCAACACTATAGAAAACACCCAGAACACCCTAGCAACCCTGTATTGTAGGACACACCTTAGCAACTATATAGAACACACCCAGAAAATCCTAGCAACCCTATACTGTAGAACACACCTTAGCAACCACATAATTTTAAACAAAACTTAGCAACTATATAGAACACAAAACACCTTAGCAACCCCAAACCATAGAACACACCTTAGCAACCTTATAACACACTCAGAACACCTTAGCAACTACAAACTGTAGAACACAGTTTAGCAACCATATGGAACACAACCAGTACACTTTAGCAACCACATACTGTAGAACATACCTTAGCAACCATAGAACACATCCAAAACACCCTAGCAACCCCATACTGTAGAAAACACCATAGCAACCTTAGAACACATCCAGTTCACTTTAGCAACTATATACTGTAGAACATACTTTAGCAATCTTAGAACAGCCAGTACACCTTAGCAACCACATTCTGTAGAACATACCTTAGCAACCCTAGAACACACCCAAAACACCTTAGCAACCCCATACTGTAGAACACACCTTACAAACCTTAGAACACACCCAAAACACCTTAGCAACCCCATACTGTAGAAAACACCATAGCAACCTTAGAACACATCCAGTACACCTTAGCAACTATATACTGTAGAACACACCTTAGCAATCTTAGAACACCCAGTACCCCTTAGCAACCACATACTGTAGAACATACCTTAGCAACCATATAACACACCCAAAACACCTTAGCAACCCCATACTGTAGAACACACCTTAACAGCCTTAGAACACATACAGTACACCTTAACAACCACATACTGTAAAACACACCTTAGCAACCATAGAACACACCCAGAACACAAAAACAACCGTTTATTATAGAACACACCTTTTCGTGGCTTTTTCCATATATTTATCCATATAGAACACACCAAGAACGCCCTAGCAACCCCATACTGTACATCATGCCTTAGCAACCACATAATGTAGTAAACACCCTAGCAATCATATATAAAACAACCAGAACACCCTAGCAACCCCATACTGTACATCACGCCTTAGCAACCACATAATGTAGTAAACACCCTAGCAATCATATATAAAACAACCAGAACACCCTAGCAACCCCATACTGTACATCACGCCTTAGCAACCACATAATGTAGTAAACACCCTAGCAATCATATATAAAACAACCAGAACGCCCTAGTAACCCCATACTGTACAACACACTTTAGCAAAAATATAGAACACACCCAGAAAACCCTAGCAACCCAAAACTGTACAACACGCCTTAGCAACCACATACTGTAGAAAACACCTTAGCAACCATATAGAACACAACCAGTACACCCTAGCAACCTCTTACAGTAGAACGCACCATAGCAACTCCATACCGTAAAACACCCTGTAGCAACAATATAGAACACACCCAGAATAACACCTACTAATAACCCCCGTGTGTATTTGCAGAGGTCATAATCATGCGCACTGATGTTTCTGGGCCAATGTCTGTTTTGTTTCAGGGTGTTACTACAGTTGCTAAGGGTGCTGTACAGCCTGCACTGCCCACTTCAACACTGTACCAGCTGGATATCGTGCTGAAAAGAGGAAACAACCTCGCCATTCGAGACCGCGCCGGTAACATGCTGTTGTTTCTTCTCATCTTAAAGGGACAGTTCACAGCATCGGTTCACATACAGTTAAATCCAAAATTATTCGCCCCCATGTTAATTTTCTTATTCAGATATTTCCCAAATGATGTTGAACAGATTCAGGATTTTTTCACAGTATTTCCTCTAATATTTGTTCTTCTGGAGAAAGTCTTATTTGTTTTATTTCGGCGAGAATAAAAGCAGTTTTTAATTGTTTTAAAGCCATTTTAAGGTCAATATTATTAGCCCCCTTAAGCAATATTAGTTTTGGATTGTCTCCAGAACAAACCACTGTTATACAATGACTTGCCTAATTACCCTAACCTGCTTATCAGGCTTAGAACAAATGCAGGATGAGTAAACGTTGCCAGAATTTTCATTTTTGAGTGTACTGTCCCTTTAAGAGACGTATCTGTATAAATACGATCACAGTGAGAAATAAAGGTGTGTTTTGTATGTTGCATTTCAGGAACGAGTGACCCATATGTGAAGTTTAAATTAGCCGGTAAAGAGGTTTTCCGTAGTAAAATCATCCAGAAGAACCTGAACCCGGTTTGGGATGAACGCGTTTGCCTAATAGTGGACAACCTTAAAGAGCCTCTGTATATGAAGGTAAAAGTCTTCTTTTATCGCATAGATGTCTGTAGAAACTAAGAAACCTAATGGCAATTTAATATTTACATGTCATACATATATACACTCACCGGCCACTTTATTAGGTACACCTGTCTGACTGCTCGTTGACTCAAATTTCTGATTAGCCAAACACATGGCAGCAGGAATTACATGTACATCTGATTACCAATGTCTTATACTAAAATCCTAAATCATGTTTCTTAAAATGTACTTGTCTTTTTTACTCTGTTTTAGGTGTTTGACTATGATTTTGGCCTTCAGGATGATTTTATGGGCTCGGCTTACCTTTACCTGGAGTCTCTGGAGCAGCAGAGGTATCACGTCTTCAACATTACTGCCAAAAAACAAGAGAATTCAAGATTTAGTATCAAATTCATACAATTAGATCAACAATAAAACAGTTCAATGCATGCAACATTTAGCGGTTGTTATCTGGGAATAATGAACCTCAGAATGTTGTGATCAGAAGTGAGTAATCCAGACAGCCGTGTAATAATGCACTCAGTTAAAATACTTGGGTTAAAAATACCCCAACATATAACCCAACTATAGGTTATTATTGCACCTTCCCTACTATGGGTTATTTTAACCCAGTGCATTGGGTTATTTTGGGTAAATTTAATATTTTCCCCATTCTGGTATAAAATTGCTACTATTACAAGTACCACTATTAATTATGGCTGTGTAAATAAATAACATACAGTCTTCAAAATCATTGTAAATGCTTTATTTCCATTACATTTTAAGTTCTAGACACGTACTTGTTTTTAGCCATTTAATATAGATCGTTATGACGTGCGCGTTTGTATCATCAATAATTAAGAGTGCTGGGGTGAAACTAACATAAAACACACGACACGGAGAGGTCATTTGATTAAAAAAACAACAACATTATTGCGTTAAAGCTTAAATAAACATTATAACGCAAAAACAACATTACGTATGCATAATAATATAGCTGTTCTGTGTTAAAGGGCACATAGTTTACCCCTTTTTTTAAGATTTAATATTAGTATTATGGTTGTTCTGAGTGCGCCAGTTTAGGTTCAGTTCAACACACAGTTCAGATGTTTTTATTATAATGTGTTTAAAAGTGTCATGTTGCGGGCGTGTACACAGTTGGCTGTTTTAGAGGCGTGTTGCTTCACATGGAAATTAGTCTCGGCTTCCTGCAATGTAACAAGGGGGCGGAGCCAAGAGCTCCCCCGCTCTGTGTTTGCAACAGACAGGCAGACTAAGAGAAGGAGCAGGAGTGAGAGGATCAGCATTCAGCCGTACATGTACGACTCGGTCACAGACCAAGCAGAGAGTACAAAATCATTTGTGTCTGTGTGCTAGTTTCAAGTGCCGAGCTTGTACACCGAGACTAATAACCACACACACTGAATTAACTTTGACTGAGGCACCGGATGCGTCGCTCGAAGCCGCGACACGGCACACCAGACACTCTCAGTGGTGCGGCAGAAACATGAAGTGTCCCGAATCATCGCGCCAAGCATTTTAGAATTCTAACCACAGGTTTCCATCAGGGCACACACAAAACGCGCCTCAAGTTGTCAGCTGTCCGTGGCGCCCAGTCGCCGACTTAAAGCGCCGCTGCGTGCACCTCGACAGAAACCTACGCCCAGAATTCCAAAATGCATGGTGCTGCGTCGGCGTTGCCCCACGCAGAGCGGAGCTTCTGGTGTGTGACCTGCAGGCAAGTTTGTTATTTTATTTCCAATGGAGAGACGCGCACATGAGGCAACATGCTTGCACTTTTCCAGCTGCACCTAGTTAAGATCACAGAGAGCTTCTGTGACCTCGAGAAATACAAACGTCTGAAGTTTAAGGTAGAATGAAAAGTACACGTTTGCAAACCTACTTAAGGTACAACCAATAATTCCGATTAGAGTGGTAATGTGGAGAATATTGATCTTGTGTTGAGTCCAACATCTAAAAACAGAGCAAGGCTGTTCCTTTAGCGATTTCGCTTTGACTAGCGCTGAAAATGGCGGACACGAAACGACAAACTGAGGATTAGGTGAAGCGCCTGTCAATCAAAATTGGTGGGCGGGGGGATCGCACTCCTACGTCAAGTTGCGGTCGCTTTGAAAATCACTCCAATTGGTCCACTGTTTTTATGTTGTTAAATTGAAAAAAAAAGGACTGTGTGTGTGTATCTCCCCAATATCATGGTCTATACACTCTACCTACACATGTCTGTGCAAAAAGCTTGAAAAGTAGATTTTTTACCATAGGTGCCCTTTAAATCAGTTAACTATTGAAATTCAAAATATTGAACCCAACTGGTTGAGTTATTAATTAATAATCCAATAAAGGTTAAAAATGACTCAACAAAGCACCAAATATTGAACCTAACTGGTTATTATTAAATAATACAATAAAGGTTAAATATAACCCAACAAAGCACCAAATATTGAACCCAACTGGTTGAGTTATTATTAAATAATCCAATAAAGGTTAAATATAACCTAACAATGCACCAAATATTGAACCCAACTGGTTGAGTTATTATTAAATAATCCAATAAAGGTTAAAAATGACTCAACAAAGCACCAAATATTGAACCCAACTGGTTGAGTTATTATTAAATAATCCAATAAAGGTTAAAAATAACTCCACAAAGCACTCAATGTTTTTAACTCAACCACTGGGTTAAATAAATAACTCAAGGTTTTTTAGAGTGCAGAATAAACGCTTCAGTCTTTTACAACAGCTGCTGATTAACCTGTCAGGCCTTGTTCTGTGAGGACAATCGGCTTCATGTACTTTATCCCTTATGTGTTTTTGATGCAGACCTCTTGATGTTCGGCTGGACCTTCAGGACCCTCACTGCCCTGATCAGGACTTGGGCTCTCTAGAGCTGACGGTCACTCTTTACCCGAGAAGCCCAGCGGACAGAGAGGCGCTCAGACAGGTGGTCAGACTCAGTAATATTGTTTATGTTGCTTATTTGTACAATTCAATTTTGTTGACTTGGGCTCACTGAATGGAAAGGCTAAGTATAAGTCTTGTTCTTCAGTGGCTGAGAAAGCTTAACATGCTGGAATTAAAGAAAGACGAGCAATTACAAAGAAACGCCAGCAAATTAGGAAGACAGCATACGTGTTGTAAATCTTCACAAATACATTTAGAAAATGCCTGCATTCTCTCAAAATACATGCAAATAGTTGGGAACACAACGGAAATGGGTAAAGTCTAGATCGAATATGCGGCCGGCCGGAAGTGCAATATGCACATTAATAAAGCAGCATTTTTTTATGACACTGTATAACAATAATTCATATTTTTACAGTACTGTGAGGGTTGGGTTTAGGGTTGGGGTGGGGGTAGGCGTTAAAAAAATACATTTTATTGGGTAATTTAATAGATAGCATAACTAATACTCGGTACAACTACAGTTTTTACATAACCGTCACAGTAAGGGTAGGGTTGGGGTGGGGGTAGACGTTAATAAAATACAACAAATGAGAAATTTAATAAATAATAAAAATAATTCACGTTAACTTCCGGCCGCAAACGTATCCGCTCTAGCAACAACCACGGAAATGTTTCAAGGGAACCCTACAACACGCCGGACCTGGCTGGGATTTGTTTATTGTGCTGTGACTATTAATCAGTTAAGCTGTAGGTCAGGGGTCACCAAACTTGTTCCTGTAGGGCCGGTGTCCTGCAGATTTTAGCTCCAACCCTAATCACACACACCTGAACAAGCTAATCAAGGGCTGTTTCTCAATTCCAAGAATGCAGAGAACAGACTTGCGTTCTTGTGGAGAGCGGTCTTGCCAGGTGTCTTCGGAAGAACGAACTCAAGAGACCGCGAGGGCAGAGAATGCGTCCTTTGAGAAATGGGATGCTGCGTTCTTCCTGATGGTCACATGACCTTCAGGTGTTTTAAATGATAAATTATTTAAACATTACAGCATTCATACAACGCTGTATTGTTTCCCCCCTCTTCAAAATATATACTTTGCATAAAAACATTATAAATATACTCTGCACAATATAAATAAAACAGATTTTAATACGAATTCCAGCAAACAAACACCCTTAATGTGTTTATTCCTTTATTAAGATGTTCATGTTAATGATTACTTTCACCGTTTCATTTAGGGAAACTCCTGAGGTAAATAAGTGATATCTCTGAACTTTGATAATAAATCTAAATAAAATGCAGCGCTTCCCACCTCCAGCCGCAATGACTTCTGGGACTTCCAGAGCGAGTTCGCTGCTCAAGTCTGCATCATTGCGTCCTCGATATCAAGATCACATCCGGGAAGTTTCACGCGTCCTCCGTACTTGCGGTCTTGAGTATTGGAACTGAACTTTGGCAGCTGATGATGACGTTGCACGAGAACACGAGAACGCAAGACCGCTAAAGAACGCATATTGAGAAGCAGCCAAGGTCTTACTAGGTATACTTGAAACATTCAGGCAGGTGTGTTGAGGCAAGTTGGAGCTAAACCCTGCAGGGACACTGGCCCTCCAGGACAGAGATTGGTGACCCCTGCTGTAGGTGATCTTTGAAAGGTGAGTTTTTGTTTATTTTAACATTCTGACTACATAATTTCCTTGGCATTTGCATATTATTAGCCTAAATAACCATAACCTAAATAGCCGGTTTCGTCACATTTTAGGGTCCCCTTGAAACATATTTACATTTTTACATTTACATTTAGTCATTTAGCAGACGCTTTTATCCAAAGCGACTTACAAATGAGGACAAGGAAGCAATTTACACAACTAAGAGCAACAATGAAGAAGTGCTATAGGCAAGTTTCAGGTCTGTAAAGTCTAAGAAGGGAACTATTAGTAGTATTAGTTTTTTTTTTTTTTGTACAGTTAGTGTGATATTCAGAGAGGCAATTGCAGATTAGGAAGTGAAGTGGAGACTAAATAGTTGAGTTTTTAGTGGTTTCTTGAAGACAGCGAGTGACTCTGCTGTTCTGCTGCAGTTAGGGAGTTCATTCCACCAACTGGGCAGATTGAGCGGGAGCGTTCGCAAGTGATTTCTTCCCTCTTTGGGATGGAACCACGAGGCGACGTTCATTCACAGAACGCAAGTTTCTGGAGGGCACATACATCTGCAGAAGTGAGAGCAGATAAGAAGGAGCAAGGCCAGAAGTCACTTTGTAGGCAAACATCAGAGCTTTGAATTTGATGCGAGCAGCAACTGGCAGCCAGTGCAAACGGATGAGCAGCGGAGTGACATGTGCTCGTTTAGGTTCATTGAAGACCACTCGTGCTGCTGCGTTCTGGAGCAGCTGAAGAGGCTTGATAGAGTTAGCTGGAAGCCCGGCTAGTAGAGATATGCGTTATGTTCTGTGCTTTTCCATGTATTGTGAAAAAATGCCAGGGTTATCTGAATTTGTTTGCGTTGTGAGAAAATGCAGAGAATTTATTAAATGTGTTTGGGTTGTGAGGATTTGCAACACATATGCTTTCAAACCGATGAGGATCTTTTCTTTTTTTGCTGGCGCTTTCTGTAATTGCATGTGTTTTTATAAGTGCAGCACATTAATCACTCTCACTTTATAATTTGCATCATTGGATGGAAATATGTTATGAAACTGTACAGATGCAGTATGTAGGATTGACACCTGGTGGTTGAACTAAGTATTGCAGTCCAAATTCAAAACACTGTCATGTTTTTTCATCCGGCACTTGCTTCTTAGACTTGACACAAACACAGGTTGCCAGATTGACAGCACAAACAGCAGCGAGTATGCCTGACCATCCAGCCTTACACATTTTGAGCTGCTCAGCTAATGCTTACATATAATAATTGTAATGTTTGTGGATTAAAAATCATCTCATCTGGTAGAGTAGGCCCGCCTGAAATGCTTTGTGAAGACACTGCACGGGGATGATGGGACGTTTGTGCTTTCTGCATAATGCATGGAGAGACTCTGAATTAGACATTAGAAAGCTGCTGCACTGTGCAGACGGCAGGAGAAAACATCAGAATTCACATGGTGTTCCTGCAACACATGCAAACATTCACAGACACGTCGCATTCGGAGACTTTTGTACAGTAAAATGATGAAGTGAGGTCAAACATTACTGCCACATGTATGGATTTACAGTGGAAAGAACTGTCTTGCAGGACCGGGACATAAATAAACACAAGTATAAACTAGAGCTCTGTGATATTGAAGATTAATATGATATGCGATAGCATGATAAATAATTAACATATACTGTTACTAGTTGACTATACACTTAACTTAAGACACTATAGAGCACAGGTGTCAAACTCAGTTCCTGGAGGGCCGCAGCTCTGCACAGTTTAGTTCCAACCCTAATTAAACACACCTGATCAAACTAATTGAGTCCTTCAGGCTTGTTTGAAACCTACAGCAGGGTCTCTGCAGATATCATAATGTCAAATTTAAGACCTTTTAAAACCTTTTTAAGACCATTAAGTATTAAATTTAAGACCTATATCGCAATATCAAAAACACGCGAGAGAAAATGGAAAAGCACAAAATTAGGGGTAAAATAAAGTTATTTAAATTGAACAGTAGTAAAGTCAGGTTAAATACACCATTGACGAAACAGATTAAGGCTTTTATACTTGACACGTTCACCATTGAGATATATATTTTTTTAAATGACAGGGGTCGGTCCAAAAAAAAAAACAGAAAGTAAAATCAGACTAATAAAAAGATAATCATTATCACTGAAGATGTTTTTGGGGGCCTCTTTTTTGTTTTAACAAATTTTTCCCTCAGAGTTTTTGCCAAAGTTTTACAAAACTTTCCTCCTTTCCCATGGCTGTTGCAATTTCTAGCCAATAATTATTGGTCATTCTGGCAAGCAGAAATGTAACTGTGATAGAAAATGGGTAAAAACCTGATTAGGTAGTATTATAGCTTACTGTACTATTCACTCTTTAAATAAATCCCACTATCATTCCCATTTTATCACTAAAATAAAGTGAACTAGTGTAGTGTTTTGTGAAGTACAGTAAAGTACTTCAATTACTCTGTTGTGGTAATACTATAGTTGCTATGGTTACACAACAAGTGTATTATAAACAAACTACCCAGTGCTTTAGTTTTTTTTTTACAATATAGTAAACTTTAAAATTTACAATATATTATTCTACAATTCACCACACTTTACTGTAGTAAAACTACACTGTATTTCATTTTATCAGTTCACTATTCTTAATACTACAGTATGCTGATGCATCTCTGGAAAAGCACAAAAGGAGTCAGACAGAGCGAGAGCAGATCATTCGCACGTGAGCAGCCAGTATTTTGAGAGCTCGCAAGCAGTTTTGTCCATGAACAAAGAAAACCGTGAGCAGAGATTCGCTCTCTCGTATTACAGCGCACTTATAAAACTGCGCTTGCGACATGTCAATGAAATAACGGCACACTCTACCAGCCGAAATCATGTCGCGCGCACTCAAAGCGAACTTCCGCAAACACATCGATGATGACACATTCGTCACGCGCACTGAGTTTAATAACAGAAAGATGATTGGCTATTGCAAGTTGACTTTTTTGTAGTTGTAATACTGCATTTTACAATTGGACTAGTGAAATAAAGAACTACAACACCCCAAAAACCTAACAACAACAACAAAAATAATTTAAATGAGCATTAGATTTAGTGTTACATGGACATCGGAAAAATAAGACCTGTGCAAAAATATTTAAGACTTTTTAAAGCCATAAATTTCGATTTTTTTTTTAATTTAAGACTTTTTAATACTTTTTAAGACCCCGTGGGGACCCTGTACAGGTAAGTGTGTTGGAGCAGGGTTGGAACTAAACTGTGCAGGGCTTCGGCCCTCCAGGAATTGAGTTTGACACCCCTGCAATAGACCATTTTATTTCCTGCTTGCTGTTAAACTATTTAATATGTGTAAGAAGAGGCGATTCAATGATAACTTGGAGTTATAACAGCTCTCATAACATTATTCATCAATATGTGGAGCTTTTTGGACTCACAGAAGGTATGGGAATTTAAAATGTAAAACAGGAAATAAGTCAGGACCATTGTTATTATTTACATCCCTCAAAACGGTCTATACAAGTACTTCACATAATACTGTGCAATATTAGTAACTCAGTTGGATCCTGCTTCCAGTTTTACAGTAACACGAGTGACCTGCTGTGTTGTTTTTGTAGACTGTGCTACTGAGGAGAAGCTGGAAGCGCTGCAGTAAGGTAAAAAAAGTAAGAGAGCGCTTGAGGAATCCTCTGACTGACTGCGGACACTATTTCACACACAGATTTACTAAACAGGGCCCGTGTTTATACAACATTTGATCTTAACACGAACGCTCCATTCACACAGGGCGTCAGCCTCAATGCTTCCCATTCACTTTGAATAGGTGATGTAAGGCGTTGCCGAACTGCATTGTGGATCCGAAGATGGGACATTCTCAAATTTTTAAGCGCCGACGAAAGCGTCAGCCAATCAGATCCCTTTATGCAAATACACCAGCTCAGACAGTAGCCGATTGCTCGCTAATTTCATTGGCTGATGCTGCTATGACGATCGCGTCAGCCCCGACTTCAGACACGCCCTCTGTCAAGCGTTGACTCTGAAGCCCAGTGTGAATGCACCACAGGAGTTCTCCTAAAGAGCAGTGCACATTTTTAAATAACAGCATACATAGAAATGTGATATATGGAAATTACAGATATGTTCATAATTGGATTTCACATGTCCGGCCACATTATTAGGTACACCTTACTGGAGCCGGTTTGGACCCTTTGTGCCTCCAGAACTGCCTTAATCCTTCGTGGTGTAGATTCAACAAGCTACTGGAAATATTCCTCAGAGATTTTGCTCCATGTTGACATGATAGCATCACACAGTTGCTGCAGATTTGTCGGCTGCACATCCATGATGCCAATCTCCCGTTCCACCACATCCCAAAGCTGCTCTATTGGATTGAGCTCTGGGGACTGTGGAGGCCATTTGAGTACAGTGAACTCCTCGTCATGTTCAAGAAACCAGTCTGAGATGATTGAGCTTCATGACATGGTGTTATCCTGCTGGAAGTAGCCATCAGAAGATGGAGACACTGTGCTCATAAAGGGATGGACATGGTCAGCAGCAATACTCAGGTAGGCTGTGGCGTTGATGCTCAATTGGTACTAATGGACCCAAGGTGTCCTTCTCACCATTACACCACCACCAGCTTGAACTGTTGATACAAGGCAGGATGGATTCATGCTTTCATATTGTTGAGGCCAAATTCTACATGCCTAAATGCATTTAGTTGTAATTGGCTGATTAGAAATTTGCGTTAATGAGCAGTTGGACAGGTGTACCTAATAAAGTGGCCGGTGAGTGTATAACTATAACCAATGCATTAACTGTGTTCATGGCTTTACATTACTAAACATTTCAGTAGCACCACATGAGTATTTGTTATGACACAATCGGTTATTAAATCTGGCCACTGATTCATATTTTGCATAATGACTTCAAAGGGAAATCGGTCAGTACCAAATATCATCACAGGGGTCAGAAGTGCAGCAGTCCGGTCAGAGGATGGAGAGTTTTATCCGCGTACGGCTTCATTAGATCTCTCCTGGTGATGGTTCAAGGCTTTCTGTAGACATTGGCATTTCATGCTTCTAGTGAGCCAGTCATTACTCGGTATTATCATCCATGGTGTTTGTGAAGGCATTGCGCACCCTTTCAATCCTGAGTCCACTGAGGAGCCATTACAGTATTGAGAGCATTAGTCTTAAAGGGATAGTTCACTCAAAAATGAAAAGGTGCTGTTAATGGGTTAGTTCACCCAAATTATTCATGATTCAAAGGCGCATATGACTGGTATTTTATGAATTATCACTGGCTTTTGGGTGACGCAAGGGCTCAGTGGTTAGCACTGTCGCCTCACAGCAAGAGCGTGGTTAGCCCAAAGAGCGTTTCACGCCTCCGAAAGCCACCATATTCACTGCATTTCGTCTTCCTCTTCTAAGAAGGAACTCATTTATTAGAGAAGAAAAAAAAACCATGATGGGATAATGAAATTTCAGCCTTGCTCTGCTTCATAATGAGTGTTGAATACTTTACTCATCATCAACTTGAGCTTCTGCTGGAGTCCCATAGGTTGTAATGAAGACCACAACTCCCATGATTCCACACTCAGTCACTGAGTCATTAAAATACACCTTTGTTTGTTGTGAATACACTCCCTCTAGTGGCCAAAATGGCATACTGTGCGTTTAACAGCAATTTTCGAGTGAACTATCTCTTGAAAGCTGCTCTAATGCATGCTAGTTGTTGAGATGTTGAATGTTTTGTGCTGTTTTGGACTGAAGCAGCAGCAGCAGCAGATGCAGCAGCAGAGTCCCCGTCTGTCAGATCTGCACAGAAAGCCTCAGATGTGGAAGGGTATTGTGAGCATCAGACTCATCGAGGGACGAAATCTCATCGCGATGGACCAGAATGGCTTCAGCGACCCTTACGTCAAGTTCAAACTGGGCCCTCAGAAGTACAAGAGCAAGGTGAGGCATTGAATATAGCAAATGTAAGTCTGCATGAACCGGAAGTTGCTGAGACTTTTATTTCAGTATGTTGATGTGCTTCAAACTGAAACAGAATATTGAGTTGGGGCGGGGCTCAAAGAGATAAAGAACCATTAAAAATATACACTATTAAAATATCTGGTCATTTTTGACCAGCTCGGGGAGATATGGAGCACCATTAGTGTCAAAAATAAATACTAATTTAAAATCAGCATGAACCAGAAGTTTTTATTTTTATTTATTTTAGACTTTTATTTCAATATGTCAATTTGCTTTGGGATATTAAGTAGGGGGCGGGGCTTTTTTGTGCATCAGTGAGCTTTAAAAACCTCAAAGAGATAAAAAAACAAAATTAAAAATACATTATTAGATTATCTGGTCATTTTTGACCCGGGTAAATATGGAGCACCATTAGTGTCAAAAATACTAATACTAATTTAAAATCTGCATGAACCTGATTTTGCAGAGACTTTTATTTCAATATGTTGATTTGCTTCAGGATATTGAGTAAGGGGCGGGGATTTTTTGTGCATCAGTGAGCTTTAAAAACCTCAAAGAGGCTTAACAAAACATTTAAAAATACATTATTAGATTATCTAGTCGTTTTTGACCCGTGTACATATGGAGTACCATTAGTGTCAAAAACACTAATACTAACTTGAAATCTGCATGAACCTGAATTTGCTGAGACTTTTATTTCAACATGTTGATTTGCTTTAGGATATTAGGTAGGGGGCGGGGCTTTTTTGTGCAACAGTGAGCTTTAAAAACCTCAAAGAGGCTTAACAAAACATTTAAAAATACATTATTAGATTATCTGGTCATTTTTGATTCAGGTAGATATGGAGCACCATTAGTGTCAAAAATACTAATTCTAATTTAAAATCTGCATGAACCAGAAGTTGCTGAGACTTTTATTTCAATATGTTAATTTGCTTTGGGATATTGAGTAGGGGGCGGGGCTTTTTTGTGCATCAGTGAGCTTTAAAAACCTCAAAGAGACTTAAAAAATAAATAATAAATAAAAAATACATTATTAGATTATCCAACACAATCTCACGGCAATTCGTAACTTTTTCATTTACTGGCTAATTCGTACAAATTCGTACGATCTAATTCGTACATTTTAGTACGATTTGCGTATCCCCCAATGACGGTTGGGTTTAGGGGTGGGGTTAGGTGCCACGCCTCCTTTTTAAAATCGTACATTTTCTTACGACTGAACTCGTACGAATTCGTACGAATTAGCCACTAAACTGCCAAAACGTAAAATACTTACGTTTTCTCGTGAGATCAGGCTGGATTATCTGGTCGTTTTTGACCCGGGTAAATATGGAGCATCATTAATGTCAAAAATACGAATACTAATTTAAAATCTGCGTGAACCAGAAGTTGCTGAGACTTTTATTTCAATATGTTGATTTGCTTCGTAAAATTAAGTAGGGGGCGGGGCTTTTTTGTGCATTAGTGAGCTTTAAAAAACATTAAAAAAATACATTATTACATTATCTGGTCATTTTTGACCCGGGTAGGTATGGAGCACCATTAGTGTCAAAAATACTAATACTGATTTGAAATCTGCGTGAACCTGATGTTGCCAAGACTTTTATATCAATATGTTGATTTGCTCCGGGATATCAAGCAGATGCTCCTATTTACAAATACCGAAACTTTTTTTTTTTCAGTGGATTAATGCGCACAGATTAATTGTTCACCTAAAGAAAAACTATGTAGGAAATATATATTGCAAATTTTGACATTAAAAATGAAATTAAATAAAACGAATACTTGAATAAAATGTTCAGTTTAATACAGATAAAGAGAAAAATAAAGAAACTACTCGGAAATTCCCAGTTTCTCTAGATTTATTATTAGAATTGCTATTGAAGCTTTATACATATAAAGTCAACGATGATAATGACTTTATAAAAAAGTTTATTTTAATTTATTGTTTCAATATATGCTTTAATATTTAAAACAGTATCTATTTAATTATCCATCAGTATTTCGTATTATTTCTTTAAATGTGTGTAATATTTTTTGTTGTATAAATAATAAATGTATTTATGTATTTAATCAATCAATTAATTAATCATGAATAATAAATAAAATTTAATTTAAAACAGAGAACATAGAGTTAATATAATAACCCAGTAATTCTCGTCTAAACAGACAATTCCCAAAACCCTGAACCCGCAGTGGAGGGAGCAGTTCGACCTGCATCTGTACGATGAGGAGGGAGGAATTCTGGAGATTTCTGTCTGGGATAAAGACATCGGGAGGAGAGATGACTTCATCGGCCAGTGAGTCTGATTTACATCTCTATATCTTATTGATATACAGTTAAAGTCAGAATTATTTGATTATTTCTCCAATTTCTGTTTATACGAAGATTATTTCTTCAGCGCATTTCTGCACATAATAGTTTTAATAACTCGACTCTGATGACCGTTTTCTTTTCTCTTTGTCATGATGACAGTAAATAATATTAGCCTAGCTCTTCTTCAAGACACTAGTGTTCAGCTTAAAGTGACATGTAAAGGCTTCACTAGGGTAATTAGGGTAAGGTTAGGGTAATTAGGCAAGTCATTGTATAACAGTGGTTTGTTCTGGAGACAATCCTAAACTAATATTGCTGAAGGGGCGAATAATATTGACCTTAAAATGCCTTTAAAACTATTAAAACTGCTTTTATTCTAGCCGAAATAAAACAAATCAGACTTTCTCCAGAAGAACAAATATTAGAGGAAATACAGTAAGAAATTCCTGAATCTGTTCCACATCATTTGGGAAATATTTGATCAGTGTTTTCCAATATGATGCAGCGCTGGTACTAACTTTTTGACTATTTGAGGTGTGAGCTGGAGCTGTGGAAGCTGAGCCGAGAGAAGACCCACAAGCTGGAGCTGCATCTGGAGGAGGACAAGGGCACGCTGGTGGTTCTGGTGACGCTCACCGCTACAGCCACCGTCTCTATCTCTGACCTGTCTGTAAACCTGCTGGACGACCCAGACCAGCGGCAGCACATCAGCAGGAGATACGTGAGTCCTGAAGAATGATGGCTTTTGTGCTTGGTTTTGTGTTCATTTTACATTTCTTGTTGACTCAATGAATGCCTCCTTAATTGTAAGTCACTTAATGACTAAATGTGAATGAAAATAAGTGCTGGGTGTGATGAGTAGGGGTGGGAATCTTTATAGGGAGTGATTTGAGGTTTACAAAACGATTCTCTTCGATCTAAAAACATTTATTCATTCATTTTTCTTCAGCTGAGTTCCTTATTTTTCAGGTGTTGCCATGGTGGAATGAACCGCCAACTATTCCAGCCTATGTTTTACGCATTGGATGCCCTTCCATCCTAACAATATACACTCACCGGCCACTTTATTAGGTACACCTTACTTACATCAGAGATGCTCTTCTGCAGAGCTCGGTTGTAACGAGTGCTTATTTGAGTTACTGTTGCCTTTCTATTAGCTGGAACCAGTCTGGCCATTCTCCTCTGACCTCTGGCCTCATCAACAAGGCATTTGCGCCCACAGAACTGCCGCTCACTGGATATTTCCTCCTTGTCAGACCATTCTCTGTGAACCCTAAAGATGGTTGTGCATGAAAATCCCAGTAGATCAGCAGTTTCTGAAATACTCAGAGCAGCCCGTCTGGCAGCAACAACCATGCCTGGTTTAAAGTCACTTAAATCCCCTTTCTTCCCCATTCTGATGCTCGCTTTGAGTTGCTGCCATGTCAACGAGCAGATGGACAGGTGTACCTAATAAAGTGGCCAGTTTGTGTATAATTAAATGTCTATAGAGAAACTAAAAGATGAAAACATGACATGAAAGTATGACACAAGTTCCTTTTCTTTCATACTGTCATGTTGTGTGCATCCATTTCCTTCACAAGAGTTAAAAAAAGGTGCCAGACCCTCTGATAGCATGCCTTATATTTTATCCAACTAAAGATGAGACATGACTTGTCTTATCACTGAAGCAATTATCAACTTATAATTTCCCTATTACTTTTGGTGTCCATTTACATCTTTACAACTTCAACCTGAATTAGAGTTTCTTTGCTTATGTTTAACGATTAGAATCTCTGCATGAGAGTTCTGTCTTCGTAAAAAACATTTATTTTATTAAAGATGAACAAGCTATAAATGTAAAAAGAGAGCAATTCTGTAAAACAGCCATATTTTAAACACATTATTTAAATAAAAGCTCCCAAAGAAGGCCAAACTAGTAGCGCTCAGTGCTGTAGTACACTTCAATGACCAGAAGGGGGAGTAAGCTGACCACAATCCAGTGCATGTAACTGGTCAGCCCTGCAGTAACTCTCACAAAAGGCACATATCTCTCCTTTCACTGCCAGTCTTTGTGCTGAAACGCTAACAGAAGCCCACCACCAGCGCAGACTCTGCATAATGAAGATGTGTTGCTGAGAGGCAGCAGATAATCCAGCGTGGCGGCTCAGATTTGGCGTCTCAATGGCTTTGACGTGGACACAAAACTGCTGGCGGACTCTGACAGCGGATTAGAGAAAGTTAGAGGCAAAATAGAGCTGTCAGGAACGCATGGATGCAGGCATGGGCCGGTTTAAGATTCTGACTGTATAAACCTTGGATAAAAATATCAATGTGTTGTGATTACTGCTATAAAATATGTTCCTTTTAAATGTCTGGGTAACTTTTTCCTCCACTGAAGTCAATATATTTGATTTTAAGAGGCATTTAAAAATGTTTTGGTGCAGAAAACATGTCAGGCTAAATAATTACAGTAAATTATTGACTTCTACTGTCTTTATTACTTCCAAAAACACTGATTTATTTACAAGGCATCTTTGGAGATCTGTCTTTTTTATGTATTTATTGACTTCATTGAATAAATGACAATAAAAAAGAAAAGATTGGCACTATTTTTGTGTATTTTAACAGGAAAACACAATAATTGAAGCAAGATAATGCCAGAAGTTTTGAAAAAGACATAATTTTAGGCTACAAAAAGTCATTCAACGTGTACCGAAGGGACTACATTTTTATTGTAGTTATTGACTTAATTTAATAAATGACAAACAAAAGAAAATATTGGCATGTTTTTGTGTATTTTAACAAGAAAACACAAGTATTGAAGTAAAATAATGGCATAAGTTTTGAAAAAAGCATCACAAAATCAGTGATTTTAAGCTACAAATATTTGAAAATCCTGAAGCGACTGAATTTCTATTGTTTTTGGAGATCTTTCTTTTATTTGTATTTATTGTCGTTATTAAATAAATGACAAACAAAAGAAAATATTGACACTTTTATGTATATTTTAATAGCAAAATACAAGAACCGAAGCAAAATAATGTCAGAAGTTTTGAAAAAGACGTCACAAAATCATTTTAGGCTACAAATACATAAAAAAGTGCCTGCTAAATCCTGGAGAGACTAAATTTCTATTGTACTTATTGACTTATTTAAATTAAAGATCAAAAACAGAAATTTTTGCACGCTATTTTAGTGTATTTTCATGGCAAAACACAAGATCTAAAGCAAAATAATGCCAGAAGTTTTGAAAACGATGTCACAAAAATCATTTTGGGCTACAAATATAAAAAAAGTGTCTGCTAAATCCTGGAGGGACTGCATTATTATTGTATTTATTGACTTTATTAAATAAATGACAAACAAAAATATATATATATATTGACACTATTTGTTTTGCCTTATGCAAGAACTGAAGCAAAATAATGGCAGAAGTTTTGAAAAAGGTCTCACAAAATCAGTCATTTTAGGCTACAAAAATAAAAGATCTCTGCTAAATCCTTAAGGAATTGAATTTCTAGTGTTTTTATTGACTTATTTAAATGAATGATCAACAAAATAAATTTTGCACGCTATTTTAGTGTATTTTCATGGCAAAACACAAGAACTGAAGCAAAATAATGCCGTGTAGGTTTTGAAAAAGACGTAATTTTAGGCTATAAATATCAAAAAGTGTCTGCTAAATCCTGGAGAAACTTATTGAATTTATTGTCAAATGAATTTATTAAACAAATGACAAACAAAAGAAAATATTGACACATTTTTTTGTGTATTTTAACAGCAAAACACAAAGAACTGAAGCAAAATACTGCCATAAGTTTAGAAAAAGACGTCACAAAATCAGTGATTTCAGGCTACAAATATAAATAAAGATCAAGGGACTGAATAATAATAATTCACAATTTTCCATTTTTATTGCATTTATTAACTTGTTTTAATAAATGATGAACAAAATAAATTCGTGCACACTATTTTTGCCTATTTTCACAGCAAAACAGAAGTACTAAAACAAAATAATGCCAGAAGTTTTGAAAAAGACGTCACAAAATCAGTTATTTTGGGCTAAAAATGTGAAGGAAAAAAAAAAGTCTGTTAAATCCCGGAGAGACTGAATATTTTATTATATTTATTGTCTTTATTAAATAAATGAAAAACAAAAGAAAATATTGACACTACTCTTGTGTATTTTAACAGCAAAACACAAGAACTGAAGCAAAATAATGGCAGAAGTTTTGAAAAAGGCCTCACAAAATCATTTTAGGCTACAAATACAAAAAGAGTGTCTGCCAAATCCTGGAGAGACTGAATTTCCATTGTATTTATTGACTTTATTAAATTAATGATCAACAAAAAGATCATTTCAGCCTCTAAGCGGTGTTTTTGTTGCTTTTCAGAGTCCGCTCAAGTCCTTCTTCAATCTGAAGGATGTGGGGATTTTGCAGGTGAAGATCCTGCGGGCCGAGGGGCTGATGGCTGCTGATGTCACAGGTAAAAACATGTATTACACCTGTATTATAGAGGCATGCTTTCACCAATGAACAATATACAGTTCAATTCAGAATTATTAGCCCCTCTGTTTATTTTTACCCAATTTCTGTTTAACGGAGAGAAGATTTTCTTCAGCACATTTCTAATCATAATAGTTTAATAACTCATCTCTAATAACTGATTTATTTTTTTCTTTGCCATGATGACAGTAAATAATATTAGACTAGATACTGCTCAAGACACTAGTATTCAGCTTAAAGTGACATTTAAAGGCTTCATTAGGGTAAAGTTAGGGTAATTAGGCAAGTCATTGTATAACAGTGGTTTGTTCTGGAGACAATCCAACACTAATATTGCTGAAGGGAGCTTATAATATTGACCTTAAAATGTCTTTAAAACAATTAAAAACTTCTTTTAATACTACACAACACCAACCCTGACAATATAGCACTTTAATCTATTACAAATGTTTAAGGTTAAAAATTGTTATGCAAAAAAAGGTAATGCAAAAGCAGAATGTTCTCAACTTTTTCCTAATATTGTTTAGTAACACTCGTATAATATAATATTGGTCCATTAGTTGATGTTAGTTAATGCATTTAGTAACATTACTAATCATGAGCAATCTTGTGCAGCAGTTATAAATCATAGTTAATCAACATTTACTAATAATTTGACAAGGAACAAATGGGCTACTCATCATTCTTGTTTGAATTGAAAAATTTGGATCTGGCAACCCTGACCATAAGGTTTCATTTAGAGTGGAAGTGAAGCAGTCAGTCAAGACTACATTATTTTGTAAATTGATTAACACTTGAGAATGAAATATATATTACAACCCTAATTAATGTTACCATTTTAAAGAGAAAAGGGCATGTTTTACTACAGTTTTTAGAGCAAGGGCGCCGCCATCTAGCAATATCGCTGTGCCTGATGTCACGGGGGTTGCTTCCGTACCTCGGCTGTACGGATACAGTGGAAGTAAAGGACTGTACACGGAGACTGCAAAGCCTAATTTAACCCAATGCGTGAAGTTGTGGTTGTGAAGCTGCTGCAAATACAAGCACCAGATGTGTGAATATATATAAAAATTATTATATTTATTCAATCCCGCAATTGCAGTCTCCGTGTTAAGTTCATTACTTCCACTGTATACTTTCAGCTGAGGGGACGGCGCTGTCCTTGCTCTAAAATCTATAGTAAAACATGCCGTTTCCTTTAAAATGGTTACATTAATCCAGTTTGTTCAATATATATTTCAATGAAGTGGAAAGCAATTTACAAAATAATGTAAACCTGACTGAATGCCTCACTTCCTCCTTAAATCCACATTATTAATATCTCAGTCTTCTGAATGCACGGTTGTGTTTCAGGAAAGAGCGACCCGTTCTGCATCGCGGAGCTGTGTAACGACCGTCTGCAAACACACACCGTCTACAAGACTCTGAACCCCGAGTGGAATAAAGTCTTCAGCTTGTGAGTTCATCATGCACATGTTTAAATATTCATCACTGATCAAGTTCTGTCACATTCACTCTGGTGGATTGCATTTGGGTCAGAGACCGAAAAGAAGCTTTCATGCATCGAAATAGTAAGAGAGTTTAATACAATACTTTAAAGGGGACCTATTATACCCCTTTTCACAAGATGTCAAATGCGTCTCTGATTTCCCTAAAGTGTGTATGTGTGTGAAGTTTCAGCTCAAAATACCACACTAATAATGTCTGAAACTGACCCTTTTAGGCTTTGATGTTAGTTGTGGTGTTTTGGTGACTGTTGCTTTAAATGTAAATGAGATTGGGCTCTTTTTAGAAGAGGGCGGAGCTACAAATGCCTGTAAGTCAGCATAGTGGCAGATTCAAAAACAAGACTAACGTAGTATGCTAAATATTAGGGGTGTAAAGAGACGCTTACTCTACAACACAAGCTAAGACAAGATTTTTACATTATTTTTAAAAAATATTTAATGATTAAAAAGATCTTGTCATAGATAAGATCTTGTTACACCCCTACCAATGCCCTATGCTAATCAAAGTCCTTCTGCAGACGGTTTTTGCCAATCACAATTCTCCCCCTAAGCTCTTCCTCTTCCCCTACTCCTCATTTTGCGCGTTCACGTGAAGGGGTAGGGGTGTCCCAATTCTCTTTAGCTCGAAGGCGTAGGGCTAAGGGGAAGGACCAGATACCCCTTGAAACTGAGATTTTTTAGGACCACACTTGAAACCAAGCGTACTAAAATATCCCAGAATACACCATCTACAACAGCAGCATAGCTGCACCCAGAAGTCTGGAGTAGGGTTGGGTACCGAAACCCGGAACCGGTATGTACCCGTCTTATTCAGATTAAGGCAAATCGTTAGATCACTGATGTCCATGTAAAAGTAGACACAAGCACCAAGCCAAATTGGTTGGCATCGCCCAACCCTAATTAAAATTTCATTAAAGATTACCAAAACAAACTTTTTTCAGTGAATTAACTTGCGCTGATTAATTATTCACCTTAAGAACAACAGTGAGCCAGCAAAATAAAAGCTGTTAATTGAAGTAGACTTTAAAAGGGGACCTATTATGCAGAAATCCCTTTAATAAGTGGTTTAAGTACAGTTGTGTGTCAGCAGTGTGTGAATATAATCAGCCTCTAATGGTAAACATTAATTTATTGTATTGTTTATGATCAGATGCACAGGCATTTGTAGCTCCGCCCTCTTCTGAAAAGTGCACAGTGCACTAAAACGTGCATCTCATTTGCAATCAGGATCAAAGCCTGAAAGGGGCAGTTTCAGAAATTTTTTGTGTTTTGTTTTGAGCTGAAACACACACACACACACACACACACACACACACACACTATAAAGACATCTATAAAGAGGCAGAGTAGGTCACCTCTAATACACATTCATTAAATGCTCAGTAATGTTCGCAAAACATTGAAAACATGAGTGTGTGCATAAGCGTGGCTTAATATTCTGAATAATGTGCAACAGCTGGGATGTGTGAGTGATTGGTGAAAACGACTATGGGTAATGTAGTCTGGGTGACTGGCAGAGTAGTGGCTCGTGGGCGCTCCCGCAGCTGATCTTGACATGAATATTGTGTTTTATTGCTGTAACTCTCTCTCTCTCTCTCTCTCTCTGTGTGTGTGTCAGTAATGTAAAGGACATCCACTCAGTGCTGGAGATCTCAGTATATGATGAGGACCGAGACCGCAGTGCTGACTTTCTGGGAAAAGTGGCCATCCCTTTATTAAACGTGAGTGTGTCTCCATCATTACACTGCAGACAGCCAGTCGAGGAGATTACTTCATTACATACTGCATGTGTGCACACACACACACACACTCACACACACGCACATATAGCATTGCTGTACTTGAGGCATTTTGTCCCCACAAAGTGATGAATGACAGAACCACACACACACACTAACAGACAAACACACACACACACACACACAAACACACACACACACACACACACACACACACACACACACACGCACATATAGCATTGCTGTACTTGAGGCATTTTGTCCCCACAAAGTGATGAATGACAGAACCACACACACACACTAACAGACAAACACACACACACACACACACACACACAAACACACAAACACACACACACACACACACACACACACAAACACACAAACACACACACACACACACACACACAGGGCTGCTGGTAATGAGCAGGTCTCTGTCAGCTCTGGATGTGCCGTATGGGGGTGTGTGTGAATGTGCGGCGGCTGCTGTTTGATGCTCCGCTGTGGGTCAGGGGTCAGTGCAGCAGGGGGGTCCGCTGGGGGCTCTGCCAGACTGCAGCCTGTCACGTCTTCTTCACACACACACACAGATCTGCAGCAGCCAACAGAAGGCCTACGTCTTGAAAAACAAGGAGCTGACAGGGCCAACAAAGGGGGTCATCCTTCTCCAAGCGGACGTCATCTTTAACGCCGTAAGTGAGCGCTTGTTCTTCACACACACACACACACCGGCAGATATACACACTGATAAGTGCTTGCAAATAACTGATATGGGCTGAATTTAATCAAACTAATTACATTTATTAATGTTCAACTTCATTTGTGTGATTAAACTCAGTCAGTATACATTGTTTTCTGCCCATATAACTGATTTCATTTCTCTTTGCCATGATGACAACACATAATATTTGACTAGGTCTTCTTCAAGACACTAGTATTCAGCTTAAAGTGATATTTAAAGGCTGATCTAGGGTGATTAGGGTAAAGTTAGGGTAATTAGGCAATCATTGTGTGGTTTGAGACAATCCAAACTAATATTTCTTAAGGGGGCTAATAATATTGACCTTAAAATGGGTTTAAAACTATTAAAAACTGCTTTTATTCTAGCCAAAATAAAACAAATCAGACTTTCTCCAGAAGAACAAATATTACAGGAAATACTGTGAGAAATTCCTGAATCTGTTCAACATCATTGGGGAAGTATCTTGAAAAACATATGCACAGGAGGGCGAATTATTCTGGCTTGATAATTACATATGTGTAATAGGGCTGCTCGATTTCGGTAAAAATCATAATCACGATTATTTCGGTCATAATTGTAATCACGATTATTCCAAACGATTATCAGTTGAAGTCAAAATTATTAGCGCTCCTCAGAATTAAAAAAAAAAAAAAAATTTCCCAAATTATGTTTAACAGAACAACGAATTTTAACAGTATTTGCTCTAACGAAAGGCTTATTTGTTTTGTTTTGGCTAGAGTAAAAGCAGATTTAAGTGTTTGAACTTTCAGTAATGATTAAATCACACTGAACTGAGCTAAACTGAACTGAACTTAAACACTAAAACCTGAACCACACTGTTCCAGTTACTGAACCACACTGTTCCAGTTACTATGACCATTTATGTGAAGCTGCTTTGACACAATCTACATTGTAAAAGCGCTATACAAATAAAGCTGAATTGAATTGAATTGAAATAATTTGAAACCTCTTTTCAGGTCAATATTATTCGCCCCTTTAGGCAATATATATTTTTGATTGTCTGCAGAAGAAACCACTGTTATACAATGACTTGCCTAATTACCCTAATCAAGCATTTGAATCGCACTTTGAATTTGAATGTTTGTATTTAAAAAATATCTACTAAAATATAATGTACTGTCATCATAGCAAAGATAATATTAATCGGTTATTAGAAATGAGTGATTAAAACTATTATGTTTAGAAATGTGTTGAAAAATAAAAACTTCTTTCCATTAAACAGAAATTGGGGAGGAAAAGTGTTGCTAATATTCAGGAGGGCTAATGATTCTGACTTCAACTGCATATATTATTTTCCTCCCTGCAAAGGAAAGAGAAATAAATACAATAAAATAAAAATATGAAACAAACTGTTCTTTAAGAGTCTTCACTGTAAGAAAAACTACCAAAACTTCAGCTACAAAAGTCTTCAGTCAAGAGCAGAGAGGGATTTTCTCGTTGTTCTATTAATCATGATAAAACAGGCGGCAGCTATTGTGCTCTGTCACTTTAACGGTTTTGCTTTCACGTGTCTTTTGATCGTCAACTCGTTTGTTTATTACAAAATGAGGGTTAATATGAATAATCACTGAACACCGCGTTTTGACACCTATTTGAACATTAAAGCTCACGTTAATGACTTCAGATGTGCACTGCTCTTTGCTCGTCGCAATGTGCGAATGAGATCAAGTGCAGACCGCATGCTTCTGACATGCGGCGCACACACACGCACATAAGCATGCGGCCTTTCGCGCTTTTAAGAGCAACAAGTGGGTGGTAAATAATGGAACAATCGTTTATCTCGATTAATGGTTTTTCATAATCGTTAGAAGCCATAATCGAAATCAGATTTTCGATTAATTGCACAGCCCTAATGCCTAAACAACTATGTTAACCCATTAAAGTAAATCATACGTGTTTCTCCTCAAGGTGAGAGCCAGTTTGCGGACGTTTGTTCCTGCAGAACAGAAGTACATCGAGGAGGAGGCGAAAGTCTCTAAACAGGTATGGCTTTAAAGAGAGTGGGTCACACTATACAACTAGGTTTCATTCATTTTCTTTTCGGCTTAGTCCCTTTATTAATCTGGGGTCGCCATGGTGGAATGAACCGCCAACTTATGCAACATATGTTTTACACAGCGGATGCCCTTCCAGCTGCAACCATCACTGGGAAAAAATCATGCATTCTCATTCACACTCATACACTACAGACAATTTAGCTCATCTAATTCCCCTGTAGCACATGTGTTTGGACTGGAGGAAACCCACGCCAACACGGGAGAACATGCAAACTCCACACTGAAACGCTAACTGACCCATCTGGGACTCGAACCTGAAACATTCTTGCTGTTAGGCCACAGTGCTAACCACTGAGCCACCCCCTATTCAATATACAAATGTGAAATAAATAATAAATAACACAATATACAAATTGTAATCGTTAAAACTATAAATAAAAACTACAATCTAATACGAAAGAATACTAAAATATAGTATATAGGTGCATTTTGTGTGTGTGTGAGTGTGTGTGTGAGTGTGTGTGTGTGTGTGTGTGTACGCGCACTCCACATACAAATACGTGTCCCACACTGCACACAAAAGTAGAGTATTCAACACATAAAAGTAAAATAACTAATAAACAACTTAACATTAATCGAACCGCTGCTCCGATCCAAATTAAGACTATAAATCAAACACTGCAGCTTTAATACTCAACAATACTAAAATATAGTATATAGATTAATTTG
The DNA here is from genome assembly GCF_049306965.1 of Danio rerio. Taxonomy (NCBI): domain Eukaryota; kingdom Metazoa; phylum Chordata; class Actinopteri; order Cypriniformes; family Danionidae; genus Danio; species Danio rerio. Next base: position 49,135,216 of record NC_133185.1, on the reverse strand, counting down.
TGTGTCTGTGAATGTAAGTGCATGCGTGTGTGCATGTCAAGTCCCCATATGAGAATACATGTCCTATTCAGCATATCAAAGCAAAACAGCTAATAAACACAACATTCAGCAAAGATTTCTGCAATCTAACTGCTTCAATTCAACATGCAAATTGAAATCAAGTACAACTATAAATAAAACCTACAACTTAATGCTCAATATCACTAAAATATAGTATGCATGTGTGTGTGTATGCGTCTGCACACGTAAAATCTCCACATATAAATACAAATCCCATTCATCATACAAAAGTTGATTAAATAATAAACAACACAACATTAATCAAACTGTTCCTCCAATCCAATATATAACCTAAATATTGGAATCTATAAATGAATACTTTTGTACACATCAAATAAGTGACTCTATTATAAAACATGAATTAAAACTGTAAATGAAAAATAATACTTTTATATATTATATTCCAATTTTATGGGGCTCAAATAATGTTTTGTGTGTTCGTGCATGTGTGTGTGTGTGTGTATAAAGTCTCCACATACGAATACATGTCCTAATAAACATACAAATGTGAAATAAATAATAAATAACACAATATACTAACTGGAATCAATTAAATCTATAAATAAAATTTACAATCTAATACTCAACAATACTAAAATATAGTATACAGATCTATTTAGTACAGTCTATGATACCTTTTTGGGGCTCATATAATGTTTTGTGTGTGTGTGTGTGTGTGTGTACACATCTCCACATACAAATACACGTCCTATTCAACATATAAACGCAAAATAACTAATAAACACAACATTTAGGTTTCTGCAATCTAGCTGATTCAATTCAGTATGCAAATTGTAATTAATTACAACTATAAATAAAACCTACCACTTAATATTCAATAATTGGAATCTAAAATTGTAATATATCACATAAATTTCTCTAGTATATGTATAAATAAAGCTATAAATAGAAAGCACAACCTAATACTTAATAAAACTAAAATATGTGTACATCAATAGTAAAGTGTGTGTAGGTGTATGTGTGTGTTAAATCTACAAATACATGTCCTACACAACATACCAAAGTATTATAAACACAACATTAATTAAATTGTTCCTTTCATCCAATTTAGCAATTAGAATCATTTGACATGATAAATAAAACAGAAAGTAATACTCAATGATGATAAAAACATATGTATATCCCAATTGAGTGTGTGTGTGTGTGTGTGTGTGTGTGTGTGTGTGTGTGTGTGTGTGTGCATGCATGTGTGTGTATAAAAATTTCCAGATACGAATTCATGTCCTATTATAATATAATATAATGTAATAAAATAAAATATGATAAAACATAATATAATATAAGTAAACATAATATAATAAAATATAATAAGAAATATAATATGATAAAATATATTATAATAAAATACAATATGATAAAATATAATATAATAAAATATAATAAAATAAAATAAAATATAATATGCTAAAATATAATATAGTAAAACATAATATAAGGAAATAAAATATAATATAATTCGATAAAATATAATATAATAAAAATATAATATAGTAAAATATAATAAAATAAAATATAACATAATAAAATATTATGTAATTAAATAAAACATAATATAATAAAATATAATATGATTAAATATAATATAATGTAATTTAATATAACATTATAACTTGTAATATAATATGATGAAATATAATGTAATAAAATATAATATAAAATAATATAATAAAATATATTTTAATATAATAAAATATAATATAAAACATATAATATAATATAATATGATAAAATATAATATAATATAAAAAATATAATATAATGTAATTTAATATACTATAATATAATATGATGAAATATAATATAATAAAATATAATTTAATATACTATATTAAAAATAATATAATATAATAGTATATTTAATATCTGTGAGACACATATATATGCTAATAAATAACACAGCAATAATGGAACCGTTGCTCTAACCTGACTGGTCCCAGTAAGTATATACACGTCTCAATATTCAGCGTTGTGTTTGGGACAGCAGCGGCAGCCCTGAATCGCAGCGTTTCCCCCTTGCCCTGCGCTCGAGCTGTTGAATAGAAATGTCAAGCGGGCCCTGCTGATGGAGCGGGGCCACCCCAGTGGCTCCGTCCCCTCATTGTTCCCCGCTCAATGTGCCTGCAGGACAAAAGCGCTGAATTGCAGGGGCTGGGCTGAATCAGGCGCTGTCACAAAAGCAGAACTGAGAGCTTCTTCAGGCCTTTATGCGCGTCTCAGAGAAGAGTTCAAGCGCGGGTTCGGCCCGTATATCTGACCCCGGGTGTCACTCAACTATGGGGAGTCGTACAGTTGTTGGATCGTTTGGGGAGTTTTGCACACCTTTAAAGGGATAGTTCACTCAAATATGGAAATTTACTCACCCTCGACTGGATATAATGAACTATTCAATTCATCTGTATCTTTCTATAGGATTTTTACAGGGTGTCCGCCAGGTCTTAAAGCACACCTGTCTCCAGAATCTGTCTGTAAAGTTTCATCTCAAAACACCCATCAGATTATTTATTAGACCCTTCAGAATATTGGAATTTCTGCTATGAACACTAGGGGCTCTATTTTGACTGTCTATGTGCAAAGTGCAGGGCACAAATGCATTAAAGGTGTGACAGAATCCACTTTTGCTAATTTAAGGATGGAAAAATCCACTTTGCGCCATGGCGCATGGTCTAAAGGGTTAAGCTTATTCTCTTAATGAGTTATAGGTGTGTTTTGATAATAAACCAATCAGAGTCTCATCTCCCATTCCCTTTTAAAGTCAGTTGCGTCGCGCCATAGCGCATTTGCTATTAACAAGGCGGAATTTGTAAGTGGAAAAACTGAGCATTTCACTAGCAAGAAAACAGTTAAACAGAGCATCTACAGCGTGAGAATGAGAGATCAGCCTCCTCATTATTTACTTTCACTTTCGCTCTCGTGGACAGGGACACTTCTTGTATGCACAGACATCCATTAGCCTATACATGATTAATTTCGTTTATTAAGCACAAAGATTTGTTTCAAAACCATTTCTAAATTCAGTTCTAATTTCCAGCAAATGAATAAATGAACAATAATAATGAATTGTGCTCAGAAAACTGAGTTATATCCTAAAACACATGCTGTGACCCATATGGTCTAAAACCTGACAGGTGGACAAATCTAAGCTTGTTTTTAATAAAACAAATATAAATATGGATATAATAAATAATACTGCTAATAATAATAACATTACACAAAAGCTAATTATCAGAAATAAACTAAAAAAGCCTCCCGAGATGATGAAGGCATGAAAGAATGGTTTTTATATTTATGTAGGCTAGAAAATAATATGTTTTGTAATATTTTAATCCTTTATATTTACATCCTATATGTATTCTTATTATATCCTATATATATATCCTTAATATTTTAATTCTTTTTCATTTGTAAAGATATTTGCGTATTGCTCTACATCTTGTGTGTATTAAGCAGTGTGTAAGCGAGGCGCACAACTAACGCGTTTTGCGCTGGACTTTTGACTGTCTTTGTTCTGGTCTATTATAGTTTCTCAAAATAGCAACGCGCCTCAACACGCCTCCTTTTTTCGAACAAAACGCCTATATGAGCACAAATGCATTTGCTATTTAAACATGGTGGCAGAAAACGTCAAAACGACTCTTGCTCCAAGCTGAAACTAGCAAACAACTATTACGTCGCGCCTTGCGCCACATTGCGCCGGGTGTAAATTAGGGCCCTATGTAGCTATGTCTCTGCCTCGGCTGCGTCAGATAAACAGCACAGTGACAGACATAAGGGAGCAGATCTCACGTAACGTAATGGTACAGAAAGAACTTTCCCAATGATTATTTGATGTGTTTGTTGTGGAGTTAATTCAAGTCTTTTCGCAATGATGGATGGATGGATGGATGGATGGATGGATGGATGGATGGATGGATGGATGGATTGGGTGGATGGATGGATGGATGGTGGATGGATGGGTGGATGGATTGGGTGGATGGGTGGGTGGATGAATGGATGGGTGGATGGGTAGATAGATAGGTACATAGAACAATGGACGAATAGGGTGGATGGATGGATGGATGAGTAGATAGATAGATACATAGAATGATATATTGGTAGAACAGATGGATGGATGGATTGGGTGGATGGATGGATGGATGGGTGGATGGTTAGTAGATAGGTACATAGAACGATAAATTGATAGAATGGATAGATGGATGGATGGATGGATGGATGGATGAGTAGATAATTAGATACATAGAACAATGGACGGATGGATAGGTGGATGGATTGGGTGGATGGATGGATGGATTGGGTGGATGGATGAATGGATGGATGGATGGGTGGGTGGATGGATAGATGGGTGGATGGGTGGATTGATGGATGGATGGGTAGATAGATACATAGAACAATGGGCGAATGGATGGATGGATAGATTGGGTGGATGGATGGATGGATGAGTAGATAGATAGATACATAGAATGATATATTGGTAGAACAGATGGATGGATGGATGGATGGATTGGGTGGATGGATGGATGGATGGATGGATTAGTAGATAGGTACATAGAACGATAAATTGATAGAATGGATGGATGGATGAGTAGATAATTAGATACATAGAACAATGGACGGATGGATAGGTGGATGGATTGGGTGGATGGATGGATGGATGAATGGATGATTAGATAGATAGATACATAGAAAGATAGATTGATAGAACGGATGGATGGATGGATGGATGGATGGATGGATGGATGGGTGGGTGGATGAGTAGATAGATAGATACATAAAACAATAGATTGATAGAACGGATGGATGGATGGATGTATAGATAGATAGATAGATAGATAGATAGATAGATAGATAGATAGATAGATAGATAGATAGATAGATAGATAGATAGATAGATAGATAGATAGATACATAGAACAATGGATGGATGGATGGATGGATGGATGGATGGATGCATGAATGAGTAGATAGATACATAAAACAATAGATTGATAGAACGGATTGATGGATGAGTAGTTAGATAGATACATAGAACGATAGATTGATAGGACGGACGGACAAACAGACAGAAAGTTAGACAGATAGATGGATGGATGGATGAATCGACGGACGGACGGACGGACGGACAGACAGACAGACAGACAGACAGATAGATAGATAGATAGATAGATAGATAGATTTTTATTCAAGACAGAAATTAATCCAAGGACAGAAACGCAAGCTTAATATAACATAACACTCACGAGATATACCGCCTTACACTGAATGCAAAAGGTATTCCTATATATTTGCTATTAATGGGTTTCTAATGTTTAATTGTCTAACATCTCTCTGTGATATTGTGTTTTCTCAGCTGCTGCAGCAGAATTTTAACCGAGTGAAGCGCTGCGTCCTCTTCCTCATTAATGTGGGCTACTACATCAACAGCTGCTTCCAGTGGGAGTCTCCACGCAGGAGTCTGTGCGCTTTCCTGGTAGGTGACAATACTACAGTCGCTGAAATGACAAACACTGAGCTGATCTGATGATCACATGCACACAATAGGTGTGTTTTTGGGAATTGTGGAGACATTGCTTAGGTTTCCATAGTTTTTATACTGTACAATCTGTATTTTATATCAGCCTCCCTCCAACTCTATCCCTGTACAGTTGAACGTCCTGAAAAACAAACTAAATCATTCTGTAGTGTTTTTAAGCCATTCGGGAAATAAGGACATCAGCAATGCACTCATAATTCAACATCTTGTAATACCCTTGTCATGTCGGTTGTGCACTGTTATGTCACACACACACACAGACAGAGAGAGTCTGTGTATACAATAGTGTGAGTGTGTTTGGTGAGGGTGGAGTGTGTTGTGTGAAGTGCTGGTAGTTTAGCGCTGAAGAACCCTCAGTAGGTGTGATCTGTCAGACACTTCACACAGACCAATTCACTCGCATTCACACACACACTTCACTCCTCAGCCTGAAGGAGGAGCTGTAGACTCTCTCACCAAACACACACATACACACACACACACACACACACACACACACACACACACACACACACACACACACACACACACACACACACACACACACACACACACACACACACACACACACACACACACACACACACACACACACACACACACACACACACACACAGCCGTTTCCCTCTATACCTGCTCTGGAAAATGAACTGACCGAGAGCTGAACTTACTGTTTAAACAGAGGAGTTCAGCTCTGGTTTACAGCGACGGCCTGAAACTTTAAGGCCCCATTTCCACTAATGCGTTTTAGTTTGAAAACACTTAAGTTTGCTACGGTTACGCCATCCGTCCACACTACGCCTGAGTTTTCGAGCGCCAAAAACGGAGTGTTTTGGAAATGCTTGAGAATTGAAAGAATGCGCGACGTATTTGAGGACCGGGAGGGAGACGTGCGATTTTTAGGAGATCATCACTCGTTTGCGGGCATCTGTGCATTTGCGGGAGACTCCTGAAACTTCCGGGAGACTTGGGATGTCTGGAATGACCTCCCGCCCTACTCATAATTCTCTCTTCATATAGCCGTATGCCTGTTACATATCCATAAAACACTGTGATATAGCCGGGCTCAGATCTTATCGCTTTCTCACTACAATCGATCCACTCCAGAGTTCGTTTTAATCAAGCCGAGACCACCTCATTCAGGCAATGTTCAGGCAATCAAGCAATTGATCTAAATGTGATTGCTGGATTCACTTATGCCAAACGAACCACGCTAACTGGGCAAATGAGACAATTTGCGAAACAAAAGTCATTATTCTACATCCCATAAAAATAAATTAATACTAAATACATTGAAAATTTATTGAAAATCAGGGTTGTTCCAACAAACACAAATTTCTTAATTAAAATTAGTAGAAACATGACAAAAAAATCTGAAGATCACAGGGAAAAAATACATTTGACTCAAATATTCAACCCGGGCTCATTGTGGAAACGTAGCCCCATGGACGTTTCTGCGGACCGCGAGATACGTCCCGGGAGGTACGTATTTGAGCGTTTTTTGTTTTTGCGGCCTCTCAGGAGCGCGCGCCTCTCACGCGAAAAGCCGCCGGAACGGCCAACCTGGCCGCCCTCCTCTTCCTCCTCCTCCTCCTCCTCCTACCCTAAACCTGAGCGACGGTTCGCAAAAGCCGTCCAGAAAAAAAAAAAGCAAAAGCCCTCGTCTTCGATTTCGACCGCGTTTTCGGTTCCCGGCGCATTCTCGCCCTTATTTTTCGGATTCCGTTTTTCGTCTTACCTGATTTCCAGAACCGCTGTTCCCCGGACTTGATCCCGGTCGTCGAAAAAAACTAAATGTGTCCGTACGTACCTCCGGCCACGTAAATCGCGGTCTCCAGAAACGTCCGCGGGGCTACGTTTCCAGAATGAGCTTGGGTTGCAAATATTTTACTCAGGAATCCAGAAAAACTGAATTTTCAAGCAGTTATTAATGACCTAATATTGGATATATATTAACTGTTTTTATTGCATTATTAATGTTAAGTGAATACGTGCAGATTCATTTCCTTATCGTTACGTTTTTATGATGCATTTACTTGAGTTGTAACACTTCAGTTTGCTGATGCTCTCAGTAAATATATCTGCTCTCAGTAATACATCATTGTCCTGATGGTTCAGATCTTTGTGGTGGTGGTCTGGAATTTCGAGATCTACATGCTGCCGTTGTCTTTACTGCTGCTGCTGATCTGGAATTACCTCCGGAAGGCCTCTGGGAAGGGGACGTGTGAGGGAAATGTGGTGAGTGTTTACTATAGTTGTTGTGTTGTGAAACAGCACAACAGATCAATTTGCTTACGTTACGATAGTTGTTGTTACCAAAGCAACTGTAGAATCGCCACAACAGATCAATTTGTTCATATTACTATAGGTGTTGTTTCCATTGCAACTGTAGAATTGCCACAACAGATTAATTTGTTCATATTACTATAGTTGTAGTTTCCATAGCAACTGTAGAATCGCCACAACAGATTAATTTTCTTACATTACTATAGTTGTTGCGTTACCATAGCAATTGTAGAATCGCCACATCAGATTAATTTGCTTAACTTACTAGTTTTTGCTTAACTATAGCAACTATAGAATCGCCACAACAGATTAATTTGCTTGCATTACTATAGTTGTTGCGTTAACATAGCAACTATAGAATCGCCACAACAGATTAATTTGCTTGCGTTAGTATAGTATTGCGTTAAAATAGCAACTTTAGAATCACCACAGCAGATTAATTTTCTTACATTACTATAGTTGTTGCGTTACCATAGCAACTGTAGAATCGCCATAACAGATTAATTTGCTTACATTACTATAGTTGTTGCGTTACCATAGCAACTGTAGAATCGCCACATCAGATTAATTTGCTTACATTACTAGTTTTTGCGCTACCACAGCAACTGTAGAATCACTACAACAGAATAATTTGTTTGTTGCTATAGTTGTTCCGTTACCATAGCAACTATAGAATCACCACAACAGAATAATTTGTTTATGTTACTATAGTTGTTCCGTTACCATAGCAACTATAGAATCACCACAACAGAATAATTTGTTTATGTTACTATAGTCGTTCCGTTACCATAGCAACTACAGAATCACCACAACAGAATAGTTTGTTTATGTTACTATAGTTGTTGCATTACTATAGCAACTATAGAATCACCACAACAGATTAATTTGCTAACATTATTATAGTTGTTGCGTTACCATAGCAAATGTAGAATCACCACATCAGATTAATTTGCTTACATTACTTTTTTGCGTTACCATAGCAACTATAGAATCACCACAACAGAATAATTTTTGCTTATGTTTCTAAAGTTGTTGCGTTACCGTAGCAACTATAGACTCACCACAACAGATTATTTCCAGTACTTCACTACAGTATGGTTCTAAAACTATAAATTACTATAGTATTTTTTCATGTGGACAGATGGACTATAATGTTTTTATTCCAGCTGCATCAGGTAATTAAATGTAGCACAGATACACCACCGTCCACTTACCTGCTGTATTTACTTATCGCATTTTCCAATTAAATTGTGTCAAATTAATTTCATGGCATGGGGAAATGTTGCCAATCGCACTAAAAGTCCCTGAAAATTAATTCCACTTTAATTGTTAAAAATAGCATGGTATGAGTGCTGAGTAACAGGGGGTTCATTTCCCAATTAAGCCATCAACATTGTAATTAAATGTTTTATTCGGGAGTCAAAGAGTCACAAGCGATATTCATCAGATAAATCTCAAAACAATAAAATAATAATTTTCCACTATTTTTTACAGAATTATCATTTTGACCAGCATTATTATTATTTTTATTGCTTCCTTTGTAAGCTATATTCCGGCTGGCAATCATTCCCACATTCAGAGCTAGATTGACAGTCTGTCACAAATGTGTGTGTGTGTGTGTGTGTCTGATAAACGGTCTGAGGCTAATAAATGGCAGAAGAGATGTCATTAAATTGTCATCAGTCTTTATGTGATGTAACATGAGCGTTTAAATGACATTCAAAACTCCCTGGAGGGAAATATTATTGCTCAGAGGTTGATCTTTCATTGCTCTGGAGACTTCACGGAGACGCTTTTATGTTTTATTTAGATATCAACGTCATCTCAGATGTTCCTTTTACAACTGACAAAGAGACTAAAAACTGGATGGTTGAAATCTATGAGTGCTAAAACAGGTTATCTTGGTTTTACAGACCTGTTATTGAATGTTTAAATTAAATGTTTACATATTTAATTGTAATTGTTGATAATTATTCAAGTAATTAGGACTAGCATATTTCCTATAGAGATATTTAAATGCATATCGGTTAAAATATTATAGATCTTAAACCAAACCAACCACCAAATTAAATGAACAAATAAACAACAAACAAAGACAGAAGAAGGTAAATACACACACACACACACACACTTAGTTTTAATCAGTACAAATTAAATGTATGGTAATGTTTTAAATTAATGTTTTTAATTAAATGTATGGTAATTAAATGTATCGTAATGTTTGGATTACTTTTGGACAAAGCCTTATTTGATGTCACGTGTATTGAAAATATGAGAATTTTGTACAATTCTGACAGATGCAAAATATGAATAATACATAAAAATATACATTCTTTATCAGCAACATTGCAGATGCCAAGTATCAAGGACGTATATATTATAAAAATTAATAATAATAAAAAAAGCATAAGAAATATATATTTTTTGATTGGCAACAGAAAAAAACGCTGTTGTCCAACGAATTGCCTAATTAACCTAATTAATTATATTCTTATGTAGGAAGTGATGGAGGATCTTCTAGAGGACGTGGATGAAGACTCTGACAAAGAAGACAAGGTAACTTACATTTCTAGCCCTCATTATCTGCACAGCTAGTGAGTGTTGTGCAGGTAAACCTCACTCCTCTGTCCTCGAAAGGTGCTCTAGCGACAGACGCTGGAGGATATGGTCATACCATGGTGCTATGGTAGAGCAACCTTCCATGCGGAAGGTCGCCGGTTCGATCCCAGCTCGGAGCGGGTTACATTGGTGCTCCCGGATGGGAGTGAGGTATAGTGGGGTGAGTGTAACGGAGGCCAGCTAGTAGGTGCCGTGCAAGTAAACCTCAATCATCTGACCTCTAAAGATGCCCTAGCGACAGACGCTAGAGGCCATGGTCTTTAGCCTCCTTGGTAGAGCAAACGACTCCCATGCAGAAGGTCGCCGGTTCGATACCAGCTCGGAGCGGGTTGGGTGGCGTAGGACCGGCGGGGTTACATACTCACACTAGGCTATGTGAACTGTGCCCGCGACCCCCATTTCCATCTGTGGGCTCCGAATAGGGCGGTTCAGTTTAACTGGCCCTGGCCCGGTTGGATTAAGTGTGCCAGAGCGCGGTTCAAGTGGGGTTTGGTGCAGTACGCTTGAGTGCAAAGTGCGATTGAGAGCAAAACTGAAGACACGTCATCACTTTCGGGACTGTTTGATATGGATTTATTAATCATTCTTAATGTTCAATGAACGCAAACTGTTGTAGTTTATTGAGGACGCAAACCCCTCACTGCACAACAGCTGCACCTTCAGCAAACCTCCTAATACCTGCAGCACGAGGACTTTATGAACCACCACTCATAAAGTCCTCGTGTCCATAAAGTCCAATTGTTCAGCAAAATATTTGACTGGAAGTCACTGCATCCCAGTAGGCCTATAGGTGTGTTATTTTTACTAAAGAAGATGTATTATTTGAGTTTAGCACCAGAACTATAGAAACTGTATTATGTTAATTAAAAAACAAACAAAAAAAGCACAGTATCGGGATCAGATCTGCATCGGTCGATACTCAGAATTTTGGCATTGAGATCGGATCGGTTCCAAAAAAATGGTATCGGTGCATTCCTAGTTCATAGTACATCCATCTGTAAATATCACCCATAGTTTTTCTCTAACTGCACTTTATAACGTATACCTGTATCCTGCACTTGCAGGGTGTGCTCATTCATGCTGAGCGATGCATGTCAGTGCTTTTATTTAATTGCACCTGAAACTTGCATGGCCAGATATTCCCAACATATCCCAGATGTTCAACTTCAGCCGTTCTCCGCGTTCCCATAACCCTTTGTGCGCCACAAAGCAGCCATTAGCGGCCTGGCCTTTGACCCTGGGAGCCAACTTGCGTATTTCAGCACAAATGACCCAGACACCTGTTTTCCATTCATAAGGACCCCTCATAGGCCCGGGTTTAAGCCTGGACATATGTTTGCACTTATCTCATCGCCGGCTGCTCATGAAAATACAGCAAGGCTTCGGTATCGCTTAGAAATTGTTGCCGCTAATTTATGGGGACAATTGATTTGCTGAACTTAAGTTGTCGGAGAAAGAATAACACAACGTTCAGCCCGTCCCACTGATTTTGCATCTGAGGCCAAGGGGTTTAGAATAAATGCAATCAAAATATTTGCTGTAATGTGTGTGCATGTCATCATTGCATAACATGTAAATAAAAAAAAATTAAAAAAAATGCAGTAATAAAATAATAAAACAAATGTTATTTAAACACACAATAAAAAGACAAATATTTTCAAAATATTTATAAAATATCAAATATAAAATGAATTAAACAAATAAAAATAAAATGCAAAAAAAAGATTAATTAAATGTAGTAAAATTTATTAAATATAATAAAAAAAACATGCAATAAAGAAGACAAACATGCAAAAATTTATATTAAAAAATATCAAACATAAATATGAATCAAATAAATAAAAATGGATCCAATAAATACCTTAATTAATTAAAATAATACAGAATAATGGTGAAAATAATTTCACAATTTAATTTAATTTAACTGTTTAAATGTGAACATAATTTTTATTCAATCCTGTGATTTATTGCTGTTATTTTTGACATTAATAAAATATTAAATTGCTTATATTACAATCATTTGCTGACTTATTTCTTGGTGTGTTAATGTTTGTTACGTTTCTTCTGCAAAAAATAGATGCAGAAATTAATAATAAAAAATAAATATAATAAAAAAGCAGGCAATAAAAAAGACAAACGTATTAACGATATTTATTAAAAATATAGAATAAAATAAATAAATAAGAATAAAATAAATAGTATTTTATTAAAATACAGAAAAATAGTAAAATATTACAGCGACACAGTGGCGCAGTAGGTAGTACTGTCGCCTCACTGCAAGAAGGTTGATGGGTCGTCCCTCAGCTGGGTCAATTGACACTTCTGTGTGGAGTTTGCATGTTCTCCCTGCTTTCGTGTGGGTTTCCTCCGGGTGCTCAGGTTTCCCCCACAGTCCAAAGACATGCGGTACAGGTGAATTGTGTAGGCTAAATTCGCCGTAGTGTATGAGTGTGTGTGGATGATTTCCAGAGATGGGTTGCGGCTAGAAGGGCATCCGCTGTGTTAAACATATACTGGATAATTTGGCGGTTCATTCCACTGTGGCGACCCCAGATTAATAAAGGGATTAAGCCGAAAGTTTTTAAAATTAATGAGTGAAATATTATAATTATAAAATAAAATTAAAATATATAAACCATTAAATAAATATTAACGCAAACTGAAATCTAATATCGAACATTATTGGGTTTGTTTTCTGGTAATTGCGTCGTTCACAGGCCCTCTTCTCCATATTAATGAAACTGTGGTTACTGGGATGGCAGACAGACTTGCTGCTTTTGTGTTAAGCTGCACAAACTAACCCTTTTATACAACTTAACCTTATAGTTTAAAGAGAAAAGACAGAAGCGTCCCCTCCTCCACGTCTTTCAGTTCTCATAATGCAACTGAACAACTCATGTTACCTTTCTAGGGCTGCGTTTACACCGAATAAATGTGTTATAGTCACATCAGACACAGTTTGCTGTATATCCTAAAATCTGCACAAGATCAGATTTGTTGCATGTTCATTCTGAGCCACTTGCAAATGTGCATTGTGATTGGACGCAGATCCGATATGCAGATCGCTTGTAAAACTTACTGAATACACTTTATTGTATGTATATCATTCATTCCTTATTTATCAGTGTTCGCCACAGCAGAATGAACTGCTAACTGTTCCAGCATATGTTTTCCATTGGGGATGCCCTTCTAGCCACAACCCAGCACTGGGAAACACTCATTCACACACACACACACTCATACACCAAGGCCTGTTTAGTTAATCAATTCCCCTCTAGCCCATGTGTTTAGACTGTGGGGGAAACTGGAGCACCTGAAGGAAACCCACACCAACAAGGGGAGAACATGGTTCATATTAGTAAATACATTTACTAATTAAACTTTATTATCAAGTATAAAATTCTTTTATTTTTTCCCCCAATTTCTGTTTAACCCAGATTTTCTCAACACAGCCCTAATCAAATGTTTTGTGCAGCCCTAATGATTTCCAACTCATTGGTTTCAACAGGACTCTGAGAAAAAGGGCTTCTTGGACAAATTCTACGCAATTCAAGATGTGATTATAACAGTTCAGACCGCTCTGGATGAAGTGGCCAGCTTCGGGGAACGAGTAAAAAAGTAGGAATTTGATCATCTCATAACTTTATAGCATGCTTTTGCATTGATTTCTTATACAGTGCTCAGCATAAATGAGTACAGCTTATTCTGAAAATCAGTGAATATAGGTCAAATATTTTGGTGCATTTAAACAAAACAGATTTAGTAAACTGATAAATTTCTTTATCTTTAAAAATAGAAAAATAATGTATTTAAGCCATGCCAAATAAAATACAAACTACAACATTTCAACAATTTTATATATATTTTTTGCTTTTCATCATTTTTGCTCTTTTAAAAATTTTATTCAAGATTTTTCCCTTCACAATGAATGCAGATGATGTATTTTAGTGCATTTTAGCAAAACAAATGTGATTAAACAGATATATTTATTAAAATTATATTTTAGTCACCAAACATCTTTAGAAATAGAACAATTGTGGATATGTAGTGTCATGCAAAATATTGCAAAAAAAAATAAACTACAAAATTTTCTATATTTTTTATGTTTTTTTTTTTTTTTTGCTTTTTTTATTTAAGATTAAGTGAATATAAGTGTGAAATATTTGGTGCATTAGGGCAAAACTAATTTATTTAAAAGATTTATGTATTAAAATAATATTTTAGATTTCTAAATTAATGCAAAATTCTGCAAAATAAAAGTACAAACCACAAAATTGCAATATATATATATTTTTTTTATTTATTTATTTTATTTTTGCTTTTCATAATTTTTAAGATTTTTACCTCCTCAGTGAATATATTTTGGTTGCATTTGAGCAAAACAAATTGATTAAACAGATATATTTATTAAAATAATAATTTAGTCACCAGAGATTTTGTTAGAAATAAAAAAAGTATTTAAATTCATGCAAAATATTGCAAAATAAAAATACAAACCACAAATTTGCAACAATTTTATACATATTTTTTGCTTCTTATGTTTTTTTTATTCTATTTAAGATTTTTCCCTCCTCAGTAAATATAGACTAAATATTTTGGTGCATTTGAGCAAAACAAATTGATTAAACAGATATATTTATTAAAATAATATTTTAGCCACCAAACATCCTTAGAAAAATAATGCATTTAAATCCATGCAAAATAATGAAAAAAAAACACAAACTACGACATTTTTAATATTTTTTGTTTGTTTTTTGTTTCTCTTGATTTTTGCTTTTTTTTATTTAATATTTTTCCCTCACATATAAATGTGGGCTAATAATTTTCTGGTCATTATCGTAAGTTGTTTTGTTAGATAAGCTCCAGAGTTGGCCTCAGTACTGACTATACTAATGTATATGCACAAATATAATATTGTAAAGCTTCCTGTAGAAAATATTAATTTTTAAAAGAGACATTCATTAGGGGTGTCCTCATATATGCTGAGCACTGTACTTAATGCACTGTTGTTTCTCTTTTTCAGCACGTTTAACTGGTCTGTGCCTTTTCTGAGCTGGTTGGCCATAACAGTGCTGTGTGCCGGTGCTACCATAACATATTTCATCCCACTGCGATACATCGTGCTGGTCTGGGGTGAGAAAAACGCCTTTACTATAGTTATATATGCTGGATACGTTGGCGGTTCATTCCGCAGTGGCGACCCCTGATTAATAAAGGGACTAAGCCGAAGGAAAATGAATGAAATAAATTAGGAAATTACCAACGGCAACAGTTTGATGCATTTACCTTCAGCCCACAATCTTTAATTATGTTCGGTTTTTTGGGATTTTATAAGAAAAGGTCTGTGCACCTCTGATGTAAACCATATGGATATCCCACACAGGTATCAATAAATTCACCAAAAAACTTCGAGCCCCCTACAGTATCAATAATAACGAACTGCTGGACTTTCTGTCTCGAGTTCCTTCAGACATCCAAATGGTAAGTGATCAATAAGTGGTATATTTTTTATACTTTAGCATGTCTTTAACTCTCTCAAAATCTGCTCATCAGGTTCAATACAAAGAGCTGAAAGCGGACGCCAATCAGAGTCCCAATAAAAAACGGAGGAACAACCCTGGATAAATAAAACGTATTACCCGTCTAAATCAGCAATTCAACGGAAAGACGTTAAGAAAAGGAGACGGCAAGAACTATTTCCATCATTATGCAGAATTGCACAACTATGATAGCACAAACAAATCAAATAGAGTTCATAAAATGTACTTTTATTTATTTATATACCTATTTTTACTCTCCATCACTGATTCACAATCAGCATCATTTTTATATATACAAAAAATAAGAGCACAAGAAGTTCTGTAAATAAAGATGCTGCTGGACTTGAGCTTGTTTTATTCATGTGAGCTCAACAGCTGTAAAACATGTGCCTACCACAGATTAAACTCATTAAGTGTAGCTTTTACATTAGGTTTGGTTTGTAGTCTCAAAATAGGAGGGCAGGTCAATCGGAGTGGCCTCTGGTGGATTTGTGTGAGAAGAGCAGAATGATATCTTATATAGCTGATTAATCATGTGGATGGTTGATAACAGCCTTCTGAGCCTACCAGCAGGCGCAGAAGGTCCCTACTGGCCCATATCTATCAGCTGATAACCATAAAGCCTATTTAATAGACTGATAACATTTCTCTGAAATTACAGTGTGTGTGCAGAAATACATTACTGTGTATTTTGAGTTTTGAGACATCAATAAGCGTATAAATGTCTCTCACATGGACACACAAATGCTATACTTCATATAAAAGCCAGAAACTAAGCTTTTTTTGTACTGCAACTGATAATCATCAGTAAAAATGAGCAATGTTTCCGCTTCCCAACAAGGAAAACCACCAACAATCATGTCATTATAACAGAAGTCAAAGTAGCAAAACAGCCACTAACACAACGAAAAGGTAGTCAATTTGCCCTCAGTAAGTTTTTGAAAAAGTTTAAAGCCTTTTTTTTCTAAAATATGTGTCAAAATAAGATTTGCCAGCAAAAATCATTCCATTTACTGAAACACAGAGAAAGTTGTGGCAAATCACCCCAGAGTGGATGAAAACATCCCCAACAGCATACAAGGGTTGCTAATGGTTACACTTTACAGTAAGGTTTACTAACATGAACAATGAACGATACATGTATTACAATTTTGTTAATGTTAGGTAATGATTAAAGTAATTGGCTGTTAGTTCTTATTAACCTGTAAACAAGCGCAACTTTGGATTTTAAGGGTGCAGTATGTAAGTTTGACACCCAGTGGTTGAACTTGGTATTGCACTCCTGGATCAAAACATGTGCAAGTGCAGGTTGCCAGATTGACGCTAGTGCACCTGAATGTTGAGCCTAAAGGCTAATTTAAACTTTTTCTAACTAAAAGCAACAGCATGTGATAGAAGAAATATTTTTTGTAATATTTATACTATTTGCTAATTATTAACATATGGAACTCTGAATCTGCATCTCATTTTGGAGTCTGCTACTATCCACCGGGGGTCTCATTTCAGTCACGGATGCACACTTTGGGAGTCTTCCTGATCGAATGAATGGATGAAATTCGCTCTTTTCCATCAAGGCAACCCGGGAGCTGAAATATAATTGGCTGAAGAGGCATCGGCAGGTTAAAGAGACCAAAACAAAGACAGCCGTTCCGGCACATAACGCACATGTTCAAAGCAGAAAATCTGACTTCAGCATTGTTTCTCAGATATCAAAAATATAGAATCAAAAACTGACATACAGCACCTTTAATAGTGCATTAGTAAAGTTGTTTAACTATGATTATTAATAAATGCAATACATGTAAGTTGATCTAAAGTAAATACATTAACTAGCATTAACTAATGAAACCTTATAGTAAGATGTGACCGATATTACATATGCAACTCAACACAGTGGGTTTTCGTAAACACCACCAAAACTTTTATGCACTTTTTGTGTCGTATTCATAATTATCGCCCTAAATAATAACTTTCATCAGCAAGCTCATATTTTATGCAAAAGACAGCATGCTGTATGTGTGTATCAAAATAAAGTGACTGTAAATATGAGTGTAAAAATGTACAAATGTTTACGACAGATGTCATATGCTATGATTATTGCTCATATGCTATGATGAATGATGTTTCATTATAATATTTGTACATCCTGCTGCTTGTCAATGAGAATGAATGTAAAAGCATGTATAAGCAGATATACAGTTAAAGTCAGAATTATTCGCCCCCCTGTTTATTTTTTTCCCCAATTTCTGTTTAACGGAGAGAAGATTATTTCAGCACATTTCTAATCATAATAGTTTTAATAACTCATCTCTAATAACTGATTTATTTTATCTTTGTCATAATGACAGTAAATAATATCAGACCAGATATTCTTTAAGACATCACTAGGCTTCACTAGGTTAATTACGGTAACTAGGCAGGTTAGGGTAATTAGGCAAGTTATTGTATATCGATGGTTTGTTCTGTAGACTATCGAAAAAATATATATAGCTTAAAGGGGCTCATAATTTATCCTTAAAATGGCTTTTGAAAAATTAAAAGCTGCTTTAACTCTAGCCGAAATAAAACAAATAAGACTTTCTCCAGAAGAAAAAATATTATCAGACATACTGTGAACGTTTCCTTGCTCTTTTAAACATTATTTGGGAAACATTTAAAAAAGAAGAAAAAATTCAAAGGGGGGCGAATAATTCTGACTTCAACTGTGCGTAAAAAGAAAGTTATGAATGATGGATGGTTAAAAGAAAACTGCATGTTCATTCAGGGCTGGAACCGAACAATAAAAATCAAAACATTGAGCTATCTATTTTCTCAAACAATCATCTGTATGGAAATAATAGTAATAATAATAATAAAACAAATCTAAATGATTGCTTTTATGGTTTCATTTATAGATCAAAAATCATCACATCTGCATCCAGCTTTACTTCATTATTATATAAAACAGACATGTAAAATAGGTCTCTGGTGTCCTCAAAGTGTGTATGTGAAGTTTCAGCTCAAGATGCAGCACTAATATTGCTTTCTACCCCTCTGAAACTGACCCTTTCAGGCATTGATCGTAATTATGTCGTTTTGGTGACTAAATTTAAATGAGATTGTGCTCTTTTGTAGAAAAGGACGGAGCTATAAAGGCCTGTGTGTCAGCATAGTGGCAGATTCACAAACAAGAATGTAATATGCTAATGAGGGAGAGATGGTCACTAGTGGGCGGGGCTTTCCCTCTGATGACATGTATAAAGGGAGAATGTCAATCAAAGTGTTTCTGATTTTGTCAAGTCTGATTATAAAAAATACAATTACTTAATTGTTATGATTAGAAGTTGGATATATTCACACACACTGCTGACACACAACTGTGTTTAAACCCCTTACAAAAGGCATAATAGCTCCCCTTTTAGAACTGGGAAAGGGCAACATGACGGTATATATCATTACTGTGAAAAAAAAAGCTTGTATAATCATAATAGATTTTTTTATTCCATGTATGCCGTGGCAGATTTCATGCTAAAGGGTGCTTAGTCCTGAGTTTCTGACTCTTGTTTGTTTTTAGCCTTTTTGTTTAGACTTTAATGATCATAAAATATATATTTAATAATAGTCGTAATATAAAAAAATGCAAAAAAAGTAGGCGTATTTTGATATCAGCTTGTACTTTATGAATTAAAACTTCTATTTTGATCAATTATATGCAGTAACAAACATGCAAACACTGCAGACGTTTTCCCACAAATTCATCTGACTAGCAATGGCATAAAAAACCTTTTAAATACACTTCCTGACAATACTCTTGTGGTGGATCCAAGTTGTAACAGGCACAAATAATAACTTGACTTGTAGTTAATCATTTGTAAAAGTGTCAGAAGGTGGATTTCTCTGCTGAATCATACGTTGATCTGCATCCCAATCATCACCAATACTGCAGAAGACCTACTGGAACCAGCATGGACCAAGATTCCCACAGAAATCAGTCAAGTTTGGTGAAGGAGAAATCATGGTTTGGGGTTGTATTCAGTATGGGGGCGTGCGAGAGATCTGCAACATCAACAGCCTGAGGTATCAAGACATCTGTGCAGCTCATTACATTACAAACCACAGGAGAGGGACAATTCTCCAGCAGGATAGCGCTCCTCATACTTCAGCCTCCACATCAAAGATCCTGAAAGCAAAGAAGATCAAGCTGCTTTAAGATTGGCCAGCCCAGTCACCAGACATGAACATGATTGAGTATGTCTGGGATAAGATGAAGGAGGAGGTCTTGAAAATGAACCCAAAGACTCTTGATGAGCTCTGGGAGTCCTACAAGAAGGCTGTCTTTATTAATCAGTGATTTGAGTCATGTCAGAGATGTATGGATGCAGTCCTCCAAGCTCATGATGGAGTCAGACACAATATTCATTCTGTCTCCACTGCAGCAGGACTTTATATTCTATACTGGACATTATTTCTGTTCAGCGATGAGACTTTAGTCTAAGCAGAGTCAGACTTTACTGTCCTAATCAAATCATTAACAATCAAGACATGATCATATTATATTGTGCTCAAATAAGCAAAATCTAGAGGCCTTTGCCTTTCATAGAGACACTTCTGATACCAAATGATCAGAAGTAGTGATGGGTCGTTCATGAACGATTTGTTCATTTTGAACGAATCTTAAATATGACTCGGGAACTACGAGTCCTCTCAGGGAGTGATTCGTTTATCTGGCGTGCGCACATTTGTGCAGGTAGTATCTCGTCAATTTCAAGTCTTCATCACATTGGCAAAAGCCAATCATATGCGTTTAGAGCCGGAAAAAGAATTGAACCGCTCATCTCTCGAGTCCTCGGGTTTGAGTCATTCTGTCACGTGATGAACGAATGATCATGGGTCCTATCGGCTTAGACTGTGCATGTATTAAGATTATATGTGTCTGTCAGTGTAACGTGAATGAACCCCAGACATTTGAAGACATGAAGAGGTGAGCTGAGCACAGAGACAACAATACCTTCATAGACAAAAGAGCAGGTCAACATTGAATTATTATTTTCTCCTTCTTATAGTATTCTACTGATGACTTATTTGTCGTGTGATCATCCTTTTGGGCTAGTTGTAGATGTGTTTGGAAGCAATTCGTAACATTTTAATAATATTTTGGCAAATTGAACGAAATGATTCGACAAAAAGATTCGTTCATCTTGATAAACGAGACTCAAAGATCCGAGTCAGTATAATGATCCGAACATTCCATCACTAATCAGAAGTCAAGTTGGTGTTTGTTCTTCCTAAAACTTAGATGGGCAACAAGACTTTTGTCAGGTAGTGTATATATTGTGAAATATATTGTTATCATTAAACAAAACGTAGGTCATACCACACACACACACACACACACACACACACACACGCTCAAATTAATAATTAAAAAAAATTATTTAATCCTTTAGCAATTAATTAACTAAGAAAATGTTTAACAATTATGTATGTTAACCAATAAATCATTCACAAACAAACACCAGGAAATTGTATTAACAGGTTAAAAAGCGTCAATGTTGATTCAACATTGGTTTTAAGTCACCAAACCCACAGAAAAGAACAAATTGATTAATTAAAAACAAATTAATGCATGCAATTAAACAGTGCCGAGGGGGTTTAACTCAAGTGCATATGGCATTGCATAATCCAGCATTTCCTCCTCGTGCAGAATGTAGATTGTTAATCATTTGTGCTCGAGCATCCAATTAACTAATCCAGATTAGAGATGTGGAGTGTGTGAATTCTGGAGGAGCAGAAGCAGATAATGATCGAGTCGTCAGGTGGTGTTTCGTGTTTTACACCGTCGCGCGGAGTGTCCGTCGGCCGGTTACAAACGAAAGGTTTATAATTAGTTTCTTTAATCTCTGCCTTATTAAATAAACGCTTCTTTGGGAATCAGGACAGACTAATTGAGCTATGAAGGGCATCTTTTTAAAGTAGCAAAAGAGCAGCCTCTCCCATGGCCTGGGCTTTTAAAAGAGATTAATGAGAATTAAAAGAAAGGTCTCGGGTTTCCCTTCTCACTCCAATAAAGACCAATGAAATTCTCTGCGGTGTTGATTGATGTTTAAGCTTGTTTGTTGTATAATCAGTGCACTAAACAAACAAACAAATTAGGGCTACCTAATACCTGAAAAGCCAATATTCTGGCATTTTTACATAAATATATTGTTGACACTAATTATGATCTACACCATATTTTTGACATTTTACTTAAATAAAAGTAATTTTTATTATTAAATTAAAAGATATAAAACCTTACACGCAGCTTTTTATATGCATACTACTGATATAAAATCACTTTTATAAACAAAATGCCAAAATGGGACACCTCTTCACAATTATTAAACAAAGTAATTGAAGTGTGCTTGTTTTTTGCATACATATACATATTTTTTTCATCTGGGACATTTATTCACCTTTATTAATCTAGGGTCGTCACAGCGGAATGAACCACCAACTTATAAAGCATATGTTTTACGCAGCGGATTTCCTTCCAGCTGCAACCCATAACTAGGAAACACCCATACACACATACCCAATTCACCTATACCTCATGTGTTTGGACTTGTGGGGGAAACTGGAGCACCCGGAGGAAACCCACGCCAACAATGGGAGAACATGCAAACTCCACACAGAAATGCCAACAGGTCCAGCCGAGGCTCGAACCAGCGACCTTCTTGCTGTGGAGCCACAATGCTAACCACCGCTCGGCTGTTTTATGTTACTTTAACTTATTAACAAAGCAATCATCAATCACATTTACTGATGATAACTTTGCTATCTGGATACCCAGTCACACATAATACAAGACGACGGCTCTGTGCAAGCAAATCCGACTCTTTTCCTGGTCAAACCAGCAGCATTATTTAACTGCAGACGGTGATTATTATTGCAGCTGAAACTCGTCCCAGAACTCGAACATACCGCCGCGGGCAGGATTCAACAAAGCCTGCGGCTCACACACACCCAGCGGATCATCACGGCTGGACGAGGTGAAAGTGCAGGATCAAGCTGGAGATCATTGTCAGGGTTGCGTTTATTGTGATTCAACTCATTACTGACGCATCGTGAAACGTGCATAAACGTAGGAGTAAATTTGCGCATAAAACAGACCTTTACTGCAAAAAATGGTTCTCTTACTTAGAGTTTTTGTCTTGTTTCTAGTCCAAATGTCTAAAAATTCTTAAATCAAGAAGATTTTTCTAGACAAGCAAACCAACACAGGCTCATTCTGAAAACGTAGTCCTGTGGACCGCGAGTTATGTAGCCTGAGGTACGTATGGCTGCATTTCATTTAAGCGAACGCTACGGGGCGGTATGACGGCGTTACTTTTGGCGCTTACTGGCTGACCGCTTACCTCCATGTGGAGGGCTTTCCCACTGCAACCAGTTTGTCCAGTTAGCTCGTCGTGTACATCGGCGGACTTGAGCTGCAGAGAGGAGCTGACGATGACGACCGGGTTCGAGTCCGGGGAAGAGCGGTTCCAGAAATCAGGTAAGACAAAAACAGAATCCAAAAAATAAAGGGAAAGAGTGAATAACTGGGTGAGAATGTGGTAAAATCCGAAAACGTGGTACAAATCAGACGAGGGCTTTTTGTTTTTTTTCTGGACGGCTTTTGTAAACTATCAGTCGGGTTTAGGGGAAGTAAGTAAATTCAGTCGGTCAACAGCGACCTCTGGTGGGTTTACGCAAGAACAGCCTGTGTGCGAACGGCACTCGAGAGACATTTGAGATACAAGAAAGCACACACAGCAGCCTCTCGCAGATACGTGGAAACAAAAACTGCAAAAATACATACCTCCCGGGACGTATTTCGCGGTCTCCAGAAACATCCATGGGACTACGTTTTCAGAATGAGCCTGGGTTGCGCAAAACATATTGTCTTGTTTTCAGAAATAATATGCCAAAATTAGGACAGTTTTTTCTTAAAACAAGCAAAATTATCTGCCAATGGGGTCAGCAAAATAATCTTAGGTCAAAAGGAAAAACCTGATTATTTTGCTGACCCCATTGGCAGATTATTTTGCTTGTTTTAAGGAAAAACTCTCTTATTTTGGCATATTATTCCTTAAAATAAGACAATGTGTTTTGCTTGTCTAGAAAAATTCGTCTTGATTAAAGATTTTTAGACATTTGGATGAGAAACAAGACAAAAACTCTAAAGTAAGAAAATCCTTTTTTTTGCAGTGTGGTATTGTCTAACTTAAAATTTTTTTTAGTTTGTTTGTTTCTAGAAAAGCATTTTCAAGAGATGTAAAAAAAATATATATTTTGTTGTATTGAGAAATAATAACACAAAATTAAGTGAGGTTTTGCATAACCTCCTAGGGCTTAGTGGCCACATACGTGGACAGCACATTTTAGCTCTTAAGTGGCTATTTAAAATACTTTAAAAGTCATCCTGCAACTGTTTTGCAGCATATGAAATGTCCCAAACACTATTTTGAACCGTCCAAAATGGGAGAAATAAGTTGTTTTTACTCTCTAATAGTCAAAACATGTTTAAAAAAAATTCTATGTTAAATATGCATTACAAAACTGTCAGGAAAAACTGTTTTGTGTAAATTGGGACCGTGAGTCCACATATATTGACATAATTCTTTCTCTAAAAGTGCATCAAATCAAAAGATGATACTTGGGTTTTTATTCTAATTAGGTTCCAATAAGCCCAAATAGCAAAGCGGAAAAAAAATGCATGTAAAAAAACACCTTGGGCCTTAAGAGGTTAAAAAAAGCAAAATAATCTTGACATTATAATTTTTTTAAACAAAATCCAGCACAGAAATAGCTTAAAAAATGCATATTCCATCTGGCCCTGCTTATAGACAATATGCCAAACAATAAATATTTAGTTATGCATCCATTAAAGCACTTATTTCATTTGAGGTAAGCATTTTTTTTTTAGAATATGCAAAAAGGTATATAAATTGGAATCATACAAATACAAGAAAACATCAACAAAGAACAAAAACAAAGCAACAAAACAAAAACAACAACAATATATTCAGGTACTGGTATGTGCGTGTGTGCATAAGTGTGTGTGTGTGTGTGTGTGTGTGTGTGTGTGTGTGTGTGTGTGTGTGTGTGTGTGTGTGTGTATGTGTGTGTGTGTAGGTCAGGTCAGAGTACATACATAAGGAACAATAACAGTCAATAAATGAAGCAAGTATCACAGATATTAATAAAACATATAGAAAGAAACCAGTCAGTGGTAATGAGTAACAACAATGCTTATTAATGTATGATAGTAAAAATGAAAGCAAAAAGAAAGAAAGGACAACAGTAATGATAACTGACAATAATAATAAATCACAAGTACTACACCAACCACTACTACAGAAAGTTACTTATATTACAACTACTACTGCTTCTACTACAGCCACAACCACGACTATTACTACTACAATGTCTACTAATACTGATACTACTACAACAACGACTACCACTACCGATACTATTATAGCGTTTGCTACAACTAATACAACAACGTCTACTGCTACTACTACCACTACTACCACAATCACTTCTACTACATCTACATCAACAACATCTACTACTGATACTACAACTGCAACAACGACATCTTTACTACTTCTGCTACTACTATACCAACGACATCAACTACTACATGAACTACTACTTCAGAAATCTCCATAACCACAACTCAATAACAATAATTCTGAGGTAAGCATTTTTAATACGCGTGTTATTGGCTTGCATGCTGCAACCAAACTGTCCTCAGGAAATGAATAGTTTAACCGAACTGGAACTGTTTTCTCAATTCAGGTCGCTGTCAGATCAGAGAAAATACATGAAGTGACCAGGGGCCTCATGTACGAAGACTTGCGTGGAAATCTTACTAAAACATTGCGTACGCACAAAGCTGTAAATGTGCGTACGCAGAAAAAATTTCAGATGTATGAAACCTCACGCATATTCTTTTGTACATCTGAATGAACGTGAAACTGAGCGCAACATGCACGAGCACATAACCCCTCCCTGCCTCCTCCCCCGTATGAATATGCTAATGACTATGCTAATGGCAAAACCCAACGAAAAAGCAACGGCAAAAGCAAGCAAGAAGAGAAACTCTGAACAGAATGTGAATTGGAGGTGCTGCTTTCGGAGGTAGACCGGAGAAAAGCGGTGTTATTTGCAAGTTTGTTCTCCGGAATTAACAACAAAAGAAAAAAATAGAGTGGGAGAGTTTAGCTGATGCGGTTAACACAGTTGGCTCTGAACATCGCACTGAGTGCATTAAAAAAAAAAAAGAAATAGTGTGGTTTATATTTGTAAAATGTTGCAGTACGCTTAACAGTCTCAGTGGCGCGCTCGTTAGACGCATGTGATCATGAATTGATACGTTCGAGCATGAACTCGGCTCGAATCCAGCGTCTGATGAACTCTTTCTTCTTTTTTTCCCCGCTACATATCAGATTTTGCCAACTATTTATCACGAGAAAGACAAGTAGGAATCATTAATAAGTTCATATCAATAAGCATCATATTTTATTTGCACATTTATTGAATGGAAATGTTTCTGATTCACGCATGCAAATTCATCTTCAGATAGTGTCTTTAGAGCAATGTGCGTGCAGTAGATCGCTCAGATTACATTGGGAAAACAGGCGACTGCTGCAAATTGTGCTTTAATGTTTAGCTGGTCAACTGTATGGTATGGAAACCTTATATACCTGCTAGATGAACCCGTCTCATACAGCTGCCATTGCAAGGCTCAGACACTTTGTAGAGAGGAATTTAACACAACTGCCTCTAGGAGTCGCCAATGGAAACAAAACAGACACGCACAAAAAATGTGCGTACGCTTGCCAGAAAGCTGCCGTGGAGCTGCGCACATTCCCACGTTCAGTTCATTGTTAGTAAATCCAAACGTGAGCGATTCTGAGCGTGAAACCTGGCATACGCAAAGTTTTTGTGCGTTTTGATACATGAGGCCCCAGGTGTAAACAGACCCATAAACTTCTAAACTAACTCATTTGTTTTCAGGCAATAACAGTCACGAATGTTCAGAGTAACCTGAACTTAAGTCAAATCTAAAAATAAACCTGTTGCCTCCAATTTTTTTACATTATAATATTATAATCAATGCATTAAATCAACTTAACAGTTCCAAGTTACAATGGGTTTACTTACTTTAAGTCAACTTGTCACTTTTAAGACAACACGTTCACTCAATTTTTTAAGTAAATAATATTTTTTACAGTGCATGTACACTTGTGTGTATTATGCTGGCAGCTTAAAGACGTCTCTAATATGTCGAATGAAGCCTCACGCATTGCTCAGGTGTGAGTTTCTCACAGACTTCAACAGAGAGTCCAAATCTTGATGGCTCTGCAAGTCTCGTCTATCAAATCTGAGCTTTATTCTGTATTCTCTATTGGATTCAGATCAGGTGATTGGCTGGGCCATTCTACAGCTTGATTTTCTTTCTCTGAAAGCATCCGAGAGTCTCCTTGGCTGTGTTTTGGATCATTGTCTTGCTGAAATGTCCACCCTGGTTTCATCTTCATCCTCCTGCTGATGTAGATGCTGGACTGAAGCCGCTGATATTCATTTACACTGAGGAAGGGCAGAGGCTTGCTGAAGAACTGCTGAGAGATTTCAGCTGCTGTCTGGGCTTTCACTGCCGAACTACACCTTCATTTCTTCATGTGCTCAATACTTTTTTCCCCCTGTGTTTTTAATCTTGTTACACAGAACTTCATTTGTAAACTAATTAGATTTGTTTTCTTTGCATATATGGATTTCTTGGGTTGTTACTAGGGGTGTCACGATTTCGATTTTTAATTGAAATCGATCGAAATTTATGCTCAATTTCGATTATCAAATCAAAAAATAGAATCGTCGATGCTGCCACGCCCCCTATGTCACGTCAGCTTGGCTTGCCAAGCGGGAAAATAACAGGCTTGTTGAAGTGCTTGTTAAACTGCAGAAGCAGGAGACCCGTCGACAGAGCTTAAACCCTCTCCTCTTTCAATGAAGTCGCCGGTGTGTAAGCATTTTGGATTTCCAGTGAGTTATGTTGACAACGTTCGTGTTGTCGACAAAAAAAAACACAGTTTTGCAAGCTCTGCTATGTGCGTATTACGTACGGTTCGTGCAATAGACAACACCGGCAACACGATCCTCCGCCCGCCCCCGTTGCAAATCCGCTTGTGAAAAGTACACACTCAGGCCCTGTTTACACTGTCTTTGTTTTTAAATGGCATTTTAGAACGACAACGATTTGACATCCACAGTGGCGTGTAGCATTTCTGAGCAGCCCTCCTTCCTCTCTACCTCTGAAAATGCACATCACGTGACCACACAGACACAGACGCACACACAGCCATGCGCTCGAGACAGCAGCTCCAGGCAGTCAGAGGACTGCTTCAATCTTTCACTCACTTGCACTTAGTCATTTTAGCGAACACCTCAGATACTGTTGGCTGGTTCCTGTTGGTTGTGCGTCTTTTTTACCGACGCCATTATAACGACACAGATCACTGCCTATTCACGAGTCCCGCAGAAAAAGTGATTGACAGGTGGTAATTATGTGTGTGTCTTGCCTTTATTCATTTACTGTATGATTTGTTTATGGGTAAAACAAAGACCAAGCAGGTCAGGTAGTTTAAACGGTAGACTACAAATAATTAATTGGTCATTAATTATTTATTATTCATAATCGAAAATCGAATCGTGACTTTAGAATCAAAAATGTAATCGAATCGAGAATTTGGAGGATCGTGACACCCTTAGTTGTTACCAACGACTGGGAAAAAGTTTAATTCAACGGCACCTTTAGAAATTTGTTTTCTGAGAAAAATGGTGACACTTATATACTTATTTTCCTCGCCGTATGTCCACTTAAATTTGTAAACAATGATGAAATTAGCTTGACATGCTTAACATGAAGGAATTAAGTTAATTAGTTTTTACAAATTTAAGTAGATTGAACATAAAACTAACAAATTGTGTTGTTTCAGCTCATTTTAAATAAGTGCTTTGAACAAACAGCAAGCATGATTGTCTGAGTGTATTCCAGTGCGGCTTTAACAAGTAAAAGCAACAAACTACATCGCAAAACGCGCCTGTATAATGAGCCATGCCTTTGCTGATCTCCATACCTCATCCCTGCTGATCAGAAATACCAAAGAGTGTGGCATGGATACAACACATTTAAAATTAATAATGGTGGGCTCTGTATGTGGAGCACGTAGCATGAATGCATGAAAGCTGCCCCCAGGTGCTGAGCAGAATATGAGCACTGGCACCTCTGCGGGTTCACTCAAAGTGCTATGCATCTAATTGCTGGAGTGTCCACTCACAGTCACTGCGCTTCTCCACGGCATACTAATGCACGCTCTGGCCTCGCACATACTCCAGGAGTGGCTGAAATCTCCACTAATCAGCTCTACAGACTGTGCAAACGCAAGACACACGCTGCTTGCGCATCAGGCTATTGTTTTTCAGTGGCCGTTTCAAATGATGCACTGGATCGAGTAGGATTAAGAGTCTCTGTTGACTTTGATTGAGCTTCACGTTTGTTTATTTAGCTTTTATTTATGTTTGTAATTAGCATAAATCGATTTAGCGTTGAAATTGCAATGTGTGCATCTGCAATAGTCACATCAGGGGTGGACGAAGTACATAAATTAGGCTCTTGAGTAAAAATGAAGACATATAAAGTCCTCCTTCTTGATTTCACTCGAGTCAAAAATACAGAAGTACTTGATTTTTCATTTGTTAAAGTAATATAACATGCAATATAATAATACTTTATTGTTAAATATTTATTTTGTATGAAAACTGAATTAATCAACACTTCATACTTTGATAACCATATTGATCATTCATGATAATTCAAGTGAAAGCATGCTTTAATCTCACCTAGATCAGTTTATAAAATCCTTAGCGACTACATCTGAATGGATCATTTGAATCAGGGAATTATTTAATGGAGATTCACCACGAATGCTTAATTTGAATCTGTGAATCATTTGCTGGAGACTTGCTCTAAATGAATCATTTGAATCTGTGAATCATTTATTAGGGACTCATTCTGAACGGATCATTTGAATCTGTGAATCATTTATTGAAGAATCACTCTGAACAGATTATTTGAATCTGTGAATCATTTATTGAAGACTCGCTCTGAACAGATCATTTGAATCTGTGAATCATTTATTGAAAACTCACTCTGAACCGATCATTTGAATCTGTGATTCATCTATTGAAGACTTACTCTGAACGCATCATTTGTATCTGTGAATCATTTACTGGAGACTAACTCTGAATGGATCATTTAAATCTGTGAATCATTTACTGGAGATTCAATCTGAATAGATTATTTTAATTAGTGAATCATTTACTGTAGATTCATTCTGAATGCTTAATTGGAATCTGTGAATCATTTACTGAAAGAATCATTTAAATTAGTGAATCATTTACTGGAGCCCACTCTGAATGGATAATTTGAATCAGTGAATCATTTACTGGAGACTCACTCTGAACACATTTAGATCAGTGAATAATTTGCAGAACACTCACTCTGAACAGATCATTTGAAGCAACGAATCATTTACTGTAGATTTACTCTGAATGCATAATTTAAATCTGTAAATCACTCACTGGAGACTCACTCTAAACAAATTATTTCAATCAGTGAATCATTCATTGGAGACTGAGTCTGAATGGATAATTTAAATCAGTGAATCACTTACTGTAGATTTACTCAGAATGATTAATTGGAATCTGTGAATCATTTACTGAACGCTTACTATAAAAGAATCATTTAAATTAGTGACTCATTTACTGGAGACTCACTCTGAATGGATCTTTTGAATCAGTGAATAATTTACTGAACACTCACTCTAAACAGATCATTTGAATCTGTAAATTATTTACTGGAGACTCACTTTAAACAAATTATTTGAATCAGTGAATCATTCACTGGAGACTCTCTCTGAATGAATGATTTTAAATAGTGAATCCTTAATTGGAGACTCTAAATAAATTATTTGAATCGGTGAGTCATTTACTGAAGACTCGCTCTGAACAGATCATTTGAATCAGTGAATCATTTACTTTAGATTCAGTCTGAATGCTTAATTGGAATCTGTGAATCATTCACTAAACACTCACTATAAAAGAATAATTTAAATCAGTGAATCATTTACTAATGACTCACTCTGAATGGATCATTTGAATCAGTGAATCATTTACTGGGCTTCACTCTGAATACATTTAATTCAGTGAATAATTTACTGAACACTCACTCTGAACAGATCATTCGAAACAGTGAATCACTTACTAAAAACTTTCTTTGAAAGGATGATTTGAATCAGTGAATCATTTACTGTAGATTCACTTTAAATACCTAATTTGAATCAGTGAATCATTTGCTGTAGACTCTGAATTTGAATAAGCCAAAGGAAAATGAATGAAGCTAATTTGGCCAATTGTAAAATGGTTAGGGATAATCCAATCCAGTTTATATCCAAACTCAATGTACAGGAACTAAACCACATGACTACTTTTCAAACTGACAATCTTGATAGATAAAAACAATTATAAAGAAATCTGTCACTACATTCATCTTGTTAAAACAATCTCCATTCATCGCCGAAATACAGAAGAATGCATTTTGACGCACAGGGGCTTTGTCATCAAGGCTATTTTTTGTTCATTAAAAGGGAAGCAAGTCGCACTCTGAAACTAGAAAGAGGAAATACAGACAATAAAAAGCTGACAGAAATTCCTCAGACATGCCTTCCCCTTCAGAACTGAACACTCTGGTAAGCACATTTTTTACCTTCATTTATTTTAAAGATATATCTTATTTCTTCTGCCGCCACTTTAAATTAGAAATCATAAATGTTCCCAGATTAATAAAACAGCGTATAAAAATGATTTCTGAAAGACCATGTAAGACTGAAGACTGGTATAATGATGCTGAGAATATTTTTACGATAGACACAAAATTGTATTTACTTTCAGGCTTATTTGACAGGGACAACGCACATTAATAATACAAATCAATGTACAATGTGCCAGAGCTTATTTTTCATCTGTATACAAATATTTAAACAATACTTAACAGCATATTTAATCTGAGTTTTATTTGCTTTGTTTAGTTTTGTTCATGTTTGAAGCACGAGAGCATCTCAAACAAACATCCATGTTGAAATATATCCAATCAGGGGTGCATTTCCCGAAGAGTGACGTAAATAGTGGCTGAACTATCATAGTACGATGCATCGTTTGGGAAATGAACGATGTAGTGACGAGTGTTTCCCAAAACACTTAGTATCTCTGTTGCAGATCCATCGTTTGAACCACAATAGTTATAACGTAAAACGCCCATGATGATGCTTTAAATGGGGTGAAGTAAGTACTTCTTTAAAGAAGAACCCCATAATTTTTTGTGCAAATTATATTGTTTTACATGATAGTTTGTTATATTTGACTTCATGTATGTTTGTTTATCTTTTTGTTGCATTCCTTGTAACGTGTCCTTGAGCTCTGGAAAGGCGCAATATAAATAAAAAGTATTATTATTATTATTATTACGATCGCACATTTAAAAAAAATCTAATATTAGTTTTAGTAAAAACATGCACTCGCTTTCCATGTAAATGGCACATATTGATGTTTCCTTTACACATATTAATGAGAATATTCCATATGAAATCACTGAGCTAACACGTATTCTAATCTCATTTATAAATCATATAAATCGTTAATAAGTGTAGGCCTAAATTACAGTAGGCTATTATTAAGAAGTGTTTCAAGAGTTCACACTTAGCTGATGATTTACAAAGCTTGTTTGGCATGCTGTCCCGGGAGAGAGCCCCGAGCTCAAGGGCTCCTCGAGCCCAGGGCTTCCTCCCGTTGGCAGAGCAAGAGGGGAGCCCGAGCTCGGTGGATCTCAGAACTCCCCTGCCGCTGTAGCTAAGGGAACGTAAGGGATTAGACAAGCTTGATTGTTATGCATGTTGAAGGTCTTTGGATGGTGGGAGGAAACCGGAGAACCCGGGGAAAACCCACGCGGACACGGGGAGGACATACAAACTCCCCACAGAAACACCCACCGGTCCTATGGAACTAGGGCCCGCAGTATTCTTGCTGTGTGGCTCGCAGTGCTAACCACTGGACCGCCGTGCCGCCCAATCACAGGTAAAGGAGGAGAATAGGGGAGGAGGGGGGTTTCTTCCAAACGAAGATAAAGTGAACTGAAAACTGAGGCTATTTATAGTAGCTTAGGGCTCATATGATTGTAAGATTAGTGATTAGCAAATGCGAGACTGGCCGTGATAAATCATAAGCACGTGATCCTCTCGAAACTTCACAAAGAATTCTACTTAATAAGTAGGATATTGTTTATTTAATTAAAATTTTTTTTAAAAGTCTCGTTTTACAATTGACACATTCAAACCACTGCAGAAAGTTCTAACCAGCAGGCCCATATCATATACATTATAGAAACTTAATAAATAACCTACTATAAATTAAAAGCATTAACGTACGCTATATATTTTTGTTTCCACAAGCTTTGGAGACGTAACATTAATTCCGATTTTAAATAATAGGTCGCCTATAGATTTCGTCATGAGCCACGGCTGTGTTCAAAAAGACGTCAACGTTTTTGAAGTGCACTGCGAAGAGAACGCAATTGTCAATATGACGATCGCTAAAACTGAACTGTAAAAATACTTAGAAAGCAAATTACACCTAAGAGTGATGACCTTAACTTTTTTTTTATCAATCATTCCAGGTTTAAATGTTGGAACATTCCAAATGAATAGGGCTTAGGGGGGATAATGGGTAATAGAACACAACCAGGAACTATGCGTCTAACCACAGCTCCAAAGGTGTATTTGCAAGTGCACACATTTGCGACGCAGTTTGCGAATGTTTGTTGGAACGACGGATTTTAGAAACCCCAAATCAACAAACTATCTTTGTAACAACGGAACTTGCGATCTTAGTTAGCTAACGATGGTTTTCGGAAACACACCCCTGACTAGGTGAATTGTTTTTTTAGTGGATGCAAAGTCTCTGATGTCCTCAAAATATCATAATTCTATACTATTATTTAAGGCAAAATCATTATAAAGCGTGTTTGGCATGCTGTCCCGGAAGAGAGCCCTGAGCTCATAAGATCCTTGAGCCTGGGGCTCCCTCCCATTTGCAAGGCGAGAGGGGAGTTTAAGCTCAGGTAGATCTGGAGAACTCCCCTGCTGTAGTAGTTAATGAACAGATAGTGATCGCTCTTAAGAGAGAACTACTTACTAGGAGCATGTCTATGGTGCCCATTTGGATTAGTCAATTAATTAGAGAAAATTACTTCACATACTATCTATACCAGGGGTGTCCAAACTATGGCCCGCGGGCCATCTGCGGCCCGCAATCAGTTTAGTGGCAGCCCGCGAAGCTTTTTATAAATTTCAATAGAATCTGGCCCGCTATACAAAAATGAACGTAATTCAATAAATAACCACCGGGTGTCGCTATTACATGCATTCAATTAAGCAGCAGTTCTTGTTATGATCTATCTATCTATCTATCTATCTATCTATCTATCTATCTATCTATCTATCTATATACACACAGTCAAAATTATTAGCCCCTCTTTGATTTATTTCTTCTTTTTTAAATATTTCCCAAATTATGTTTAACAGAGCAAGGACATTTTTACAGTATGTCTGATAATATTTTTTCTTCTGGAGAAAGACTTATTTGTTTAATTTTGGCAAGAATAAAAGCAGTTTTTAATTTTTTATGAACCATTTTAAGGTCAAAATTATTAGCCCCTTAAGTCTTCAGAACAAACCATTGTTATAAAATAACTTGCCTAATTACCTTAATTTGACTAATTAACCTAATTAAGCTAGTTAAGTCTTTAAATGTCACTTTAAGCTGTATAGAAGTATCTTGAAAAATATCTAGTAAAATATTATTTACTGTCAGTCAATAGATGAATTACTAAAACTATTATGTTTAGAAATGTGTGGAAATATCATATATATATATATATATTAGGGATGTAACGGTATCAGAATTTCACGGTACGGTAATACCTCGGTATCAATGTCACGGTACGGTATTTATTGAATCATTTGCAGGAAAAAACAAAACTTATGAAAATACTCCAAAAAAGTGCCAAAAGTGTCAATGACATACAAATTAGCCATCTATCTGTAAGCTTTGAAACAGGAACTTCATACAGGAACTTCAACAATACTTCGTATTGTTGAAAACTCATCACATTCAACATTTAATCACTCACTCACTTAGATAGAGATGGGTTTAAAGGAAAATTATCATATAAATATAATCTGGTAAAAGCTGGTATCTCTGGGCATTTACAATGTCCCCTGCAACAGAAAAAAAAACCTCTCATTTGGTACTGAGGTTTCTGGGACAAGAGAGATATGACTTATATGACTTATTTCTCGAGCGCCGAAAACGGAGCTTTTTGGAAACGCTGGAGAGGCCGTTTTCATTCTAAAACGCTGCTGCTCCGTCTCAGTGTGGATGGGGAAAGACGGAGACATCTGAAAACGGAGGCGGGGCTGCAAACGTTCGCCTATCTGATTGGGGCTTTTCCTCAATATTAAGTAGCCCACACACACAGCTCAGTCTGGCATCCTCTTCTTGTAAGTTAAGACTTCGCAATCGCAAGTTTGATCAAGGCTGCAGTCTCCCTCTTCTCAGTTTGATATGGAAAAAATACCGAGGACACGGGTAAATCTTCAAAGGGAACAGTGTACTTTATAAATTCATTCACATCACCCTGGCTACGTTGTTTCACTTTCTCATCAATAAAATGTAAACATGATATAAGGAACTGCCTATTTTCATTTTAATATTAGCAACTTAACAGACAGCAGAAATGTCGAGGCGTCGTGCTGCATATATGAGCGTCATCTTCACTGTGTGCATATTTATAACAAAACGGAGCCGATAACAACTGCCTCCTTTCAATTTCAGTGAAAATACGAAACACACCCTCTCTTTTGCTGAATATCAGTTTTAATAATCGATAATTATAAAAGTATAACATACAATAAGTTTATACATTGTATGAAATAAAGGCAAGCGATCAGTCAATGTACCTGGATTAATCATTAACTTATCTTTGCGCTTAACCAAAACATGTTACCCGTGAACAAGTAACTTAATAGATTCCAATGACCAAAGTCAGGGAATTGGCCTATGTCGTTAGATAAAGACAACAAGATGAATGAAATATCACGTTTAGCAAATATAGCGAGATCAGATCCAGCGGGAGATGCTTGATGAGCAGTCCGACAAGCAGAGCTCTCATCTGGGTAGAAATGCTGGAGCGCTTGCCCGAGAGTGTGTGTGTGGTCACGTGATGTGCGTTTTCAGCGTTTTTGTGTGGACGGAGAGCTGTTCAGAAACGCTGGGTTGGACGCGGATCGTTTTCATTCTACAACGCCGTTTTAAAACTAAAATGCACTCTTGTAAAAGGGGCCTTAGAGTTTTACAGCTCTTTTTGATCCCCGCTTCTAGCAGCACACTCCATTTCCGCATTACTGGATCTGTAGCGACAACAGACCGCAAGGGATGATGGGGATTGTAGTTTTCGCTACCTCCCGTTCGCTTCATTCGCCTGAGCAAATTTTCTCATAAGACCTATAGTTTTACCGAGTCATGCGACTTCGGTAATATCGAATAAAATTAATATTGCGGTATGACGGTATTTACAATACCGTTACATCCCTAATATATATATATATATATATATATATATATATATATATATATATATATATACATACACACACACACACACACACACACACACACACACACGTGTCTGTGTGATGTCTGTAAAATTTGGCCCGTTTTTTTTTTTTTTTTGCATCTGGCCCTTGGCCCAAAAAGTTTGGACGCCCTTGATCTATACATTCACAAGTGTTGTCACGATAGTGGATTTCGACACCAATTGGTACTGAAAAAAAAACAGCTAACATGTCATCTTGTAGACAAAGCAGCTGATCTATGTGATTTTGAAGTGCTGTATCCGTAGTAAGACTCAGTAAACAGTGTCAGGTTCGGTGAACTGATGACCCTTACAGTTAATCACAGCCATTTCTGTTGAGCAGGTGAACACAGAGGAAATCAGAGCTGTTTAAGAACACACTCAACAGCGCTGAAATGTTAGCGGGAAATTTATGTTTTTAAAATTTCAGTACCAATTGGTATCTAATTACAGTATTGTGACAGCACTAACATTTACCCATTTAACACATTCTCTCATTCACAGGTATTGCAGGAAAGATGATTGTTGCGTTCTTTTTGCTATGTACGGTCCACTCATCTGAAGGCTACAACTGGGCTTGGAGAAAACTCCCCTGCGATGTGAATCTCTCCAACACATCCGTCACCTTGGACTGCTCAGAAAGATATTTAAAGAAAATCCCCAAAAACCTGATCTGGAACACAACTAATCTAAACTTAGCAAACAACAAAATACATAACATCTCAAAGGACGCCTTCTGGAACTTAAACAACGTCACATGGATAGACCTAAGAAGAAATCAGATTGAAAAATGCCACGAAAAGGACAATGGGGTTTTCTCAAGACTGACCAACCTGAAGACTCTGCTCCTCGACAATAATAAGATTTCGGTTTTACCCAAAAATCTCCCTGCAGGTCTGCAATGGCTGAGCCTCAATTCCAACCACATCAAATCAATTGAACAGTCAGACTTTAAAGGAATGACTAAACTCACGGTTTTAAAACTAAACAAGAACTGCTATCATAACATCAGTGCAGAATTAACCATTCAGAATGAGACGTTTCAACATTTACAACTGACTGAGCTACAACTGTCCAAAAATGGACTGCATAATGTGCCGTTTGCTTTACCCAGAACCCTTCACAATCTCTCTCTTCTGCTAAACAGGATTGATCATGTTCATGAATCTGATCTAAACCATCTAACACGTCTAAAAGTTCTTGATTTATCTGGAAACTGTCCTATTTGTTTTACCACTCCTTTCCCATGCACAAGCTGTCAGACAAACAATAACGCTCTACAGATTCATCCGAATGCATTCAGCAAACTATCCCAACTGCAAGACCTACGACTATCCGGAAATTCTTTACAAAGCATCAACTCTATGTGGTTCCAAAACCTGACCAACTTAAAGTACTTATATCTTTCCTTTAACTCGCTAATAAGCGAATTTGAAAGCGGACAATTTTTTAGCGTCCTACCGCAAGTGGAGGTTGTCGATATCTCCTACAATAACCCATCGGAAAGGATTTACCCGAGACTAAAACTCTCTGAAGGTTTCTCCAGATTGGAATCCCTCCAAACGCTTCACCTGGAAGGCTATATTTTCCACAAGCTCTCCGAAGACGACCTCCGACCTTTATTTAGTTTACGAAATCTCTCCGTTTTAAATCTGGCCGTCAACTTTCTCCAGCAGGTCAACTTATCGGTGTTCAGGAACTTTCACAACTTGTCTTTAATTTCGTTGATTGACAACAGGCTAACTTTCTCAAGTCCTATCCGAAGATGGGAGGGTCAAAGTAAAAGTGGTTTTAAGGATGATAATCAGGGAGACCACCGCGAAGGACCTTACATTCACACAAATGAAGAGTTCCGCCATTATCCTCCATTCACCAAAGCCGAGTGTCTTGCAACTGGACCAGTTTTGGATCTCAGCAGGAACAACATTTACCACGTCAATCCACCTTTATTCACAGGTAGGCTTATTGATGACATTACATTATCTTTGTTGCGAATAATGATTAAATGGTATTATCGGCCTAAGCTAGAAAAAAAGGTTACTTCAACAGACATAATAACAAATATACATAGTGTATTGCTGTATTGTACATAATTAAATTGAAAAAGGAATATAAAGTATAATAGCTCACACTTTACAACAAAGCCTCATTAGTAAATTATAATTAAGTAATCACCAGTGACTAAATCACAGAGAAATATCCAACACAGGCTCATTGTGGATACGTGTCCCTGTCTACATTTCTGGAGAGCACGAATTTTATAGCCAGAGGTACGTCTGGCTGCATTGCATCTTTAAGGGTGCTTTCACACCTGTGAATCGATTCAGTTGTTCCGAAACAGAGATTACAAATGTTACATTCTTGCTCTTTGCTCTTGGTTCGCTTTCACACTGCAAAGTTTCTAATCGGACCAAAAGAGCTAAAACAAGTCATGTGTGAGTAAACTACCGGGAGATTATAACTCGTTTGCGGGCTACCGGAGACTCGCAAAACTTCCCGCCCTACTCATAATTCTCTTTTCATATAGCCGTAAGCCTATTACATATCCATAAAACACTGTGATATAACCGCGCTCGGATTTTATCGCTTTCTCACTGCAATCGATTTGCTCAAGAGTTTGTTTCAATCGAGCCGAGACCACCTCATTCAAGCGATCTCGAAGCAATTGATTTGGCGCGGATCTAAAAGCGATGGGTGGTTTCACATATGCCAAACGAACCGCGCTAACTGGGCAAACGAGACACGTTCACAAACAAAAGTGTAGGTGTGAAAGCATCCTAAAACAAACACTAGGGGGCGGTAAAACACAGCTAACGGCATCTGTTAGTTTGAGCGCTATCAGCTGACCGCTTACCTTCATGTAAACGCCGTTTTCACTGTTACCAGTTTGCTCAGTTGCTCACTGTGTACGTTGGCGGACTTGTGACATGGAGTGAAGCTGACAACGGTTCTAGTCTAGCGTAGAATGGTTCCAGAAGCCTGGTAAAGCAAAAAATAAATTAATTAATTTGAAAAACAGGCTGAAAACATGGTGAAATCAAGCGGCCATGACAGCTTTTCTAGATTGCTTTTGCAAACACTATCGGTTGGGTATAGGAAAGTGGGTAAGTGGGTCGGTCAGTCTGTCAGACAGTCTGTCAATCAGTCAACAGCAAGCTGGCCTGGATGGCTGAAGTGTATTTCACACCCTCTGATGAATAATACGAGAAGAGGGTGCAGGAGAGGAATTCGTGATCATCAAAAAGTACACAGCGGCTTCTGGTGAACTTGCAAAAACAAAAACTCTGAGCAGACGTGCCTCCTGTAACATAATTCGCTCTCTCTAGAAATGTAGACTTGGGTACGTCAATGAGCCCGAGTTGGAAATATCTACAAGATAGATGTAAACATCGCTGAATTGAACTTCTGAAGGGGACGTGAGGCTTTCAAATGTTTGAAAAATGTCAGCGGGAGCAGAATATGGATCGCAGTTACCCAAGATCTACAGTTTGTGATCATATCTTTGTTTTGGTGTGTTGATCCAAATATCCGTAGCTTGAAACAGATGGAAAATAACCAGCTTGTGCTTTTTTTCTATGGAGATTCCAGTGTTGCTGCCATAATGGCATAATGTTTTTTTTTTTTTCAAAAGACATCAAAAGACATGTGTTTATTAGTCATTAATCAATGGAAGCAGTTAAATAGTCTGTTTATAAAGCAGTTTTAATTTTGAGAGCAAATTTTTATTTGGTTTTAGTCCTTGTCTATTGACTATAATTTAATTGTAATTTCAGTAATAGTAGTCTTCTGAATCATTTTAGTCGACCAAATCTACTCTAGATTTAGTTGGAAAAAAATATATTTGGTTTAATTTAAGTGTAATTTAATTAAAATATTGTATACACTTATTTAAACAAAATATTCTAATTTGAAATTAAATAATGAAATATCTCGTGAAATATTGAATATAGCTTTTCCATTGAAGACAAAAAAATTTCTCTAATTGGATATTTACCAAAATACATCCCTCAATCACATTCTCGTGTCGTTTCTATTAGTCAACGAAAATGTCAGAATATTTTTATGATAGTTGTCCTCATCATCACTTAATTTTTATTTAGTTTTCGTCAGTAGAAACTTGTTCTGTGACGAAAACTTTTCATTAACGAAATTAACACTGCAGCAGACGCTATTTCCCACAGGGGATTTCCTGGGTATCTTTGGACAGAATTGTGGGACTACACTAAAGAATATTTACTACAAATCACACTGTGCTTCCTTACGAAAGATGTACAAAACAAATCGCAACTTTGCTAAATCACAATTCCGATTAGAATTCACAATTTTCAATTATGATTTTAATTAAATGCCCAGCCCTACTGCACATACTGTGGATATTGTTAAATAGGCAGCACGGTGGCACAGTGGTTAGCACTGTCGCCTCACAGCAAAAAGATCGCTGGTTTGAGTCCCGGTTTGGCCAGTTCCTATTTCTGGATTTAATTGGAATTGGGAGCTTTTAGCGTGGGTTTCCTCTGGGTGCTCCGGTTTCCCCCACAGCCCAAACACACGTGCTATAGGGGAACTGATTAACTAAATTGGAGTGTGTCTATGAATGCTAGAGTGTATGGGTGTTTCCCAATTCAGGGTTGTGGCTGGAAAGGCATCTGCTGTGTAAAACATATGACAAAATAGTTGGTGGTTCAATCTGCTGTGGAGACTCCTGATAAATATGGGAATAAGCTGAAGGAAAATGAATGAATATTGTTCATTAGAGTGTAAAAGCACTCTAAAAGTGTAAATAGTAAATAATTATTAACTATTTTTTTGAAGTGCCCCTGACATCAATATCGTACATGTTTATATCACTATGTATTGAATAATCGACATATGTCTGTTCACAGGAGCGGAGAACATCACTTGCCTCAATCTTTCCTCCAATTTCATAGTTTCCTACTTCAACGGCACAGAGTTCGCCCACTTTCCCAAACTCAAGTACCTTGACCTATCTCACAACAGAATCTACATGCATTCAGATTCGGCTTTGAGTGAACTGAAGGCATTAGAAGTTCTGGATCTGAGTCACAATCAACATTATTTTGAAGTGGCGGGTGTCAGAAACTGTCTTACATTTCTAGAAAACCTTCAGTTTCTCAAAGTACTCAATCTGAGTTGGAACGAGATCAACATGCTGACCAATAAAACCCTGCAAAGCGACTCGCTCAACGAACTGCAGTTTCAAGGCAATCGATTGGACATCATGTGGAAGAAGCAACGCGGATACCAAAGTCTCTTTAAATCCCTTTCAAATCTTACATACCTTGATATATCGTATAACAAGCTTAGTGAGATACCAGACGACATCTTCGACTACTTTCCAAAGACGCTAAGATATATTAGCATGAGCAGGAACACGCTCACTGATTTTGCGTGGGAACAGCTCCAAAGTTTACCCCAGCTGGAAACTCTGGATCTGAGTAAAAACAAACTGAGGGTAGTCCCTAGGAAACTATCAAAGCATACACGTTCACTGAAGGTCTTAGACTTGAGCCATAATCAGATCTCAAAGTTAAGGTACAGCTTTCTCGAAAATGTCAAAAGCCTTCAGATCCTCAACTTTGCCAACAACAAGCTGAAGCATCTCGGCGCATCGTCCTTCACAACTGGCAGCAATCACCAGCTGCAAATACTCGATCTGCAGAGAAATCCCATCCACTGCACGTGCAACCTTTTAGACTTCATTCTCTGGTTGGAAAAAAGTGACACGATCCTTCCTCGGCTAGCAACCGATGTCTTATGCGACCTTCCAGAATCCAAAAGAGGGCATCCGATGGTCAGTCTGGACTTTAAAAACGCATGTATCAACAACAGCATTGCTGAGATTTTATACATACTCACTTCGTCAGTCATTACGCTTGTTATGTGTACAACCATCGGCATACATGTGTTCTACTGGGACATATCGTACGCTTATAACTTCTGCATGGCCAGATTTAAGAGCTATTATTTGAAGACGAATGACTGCATCTATGATGCT
The DNA here is from genome assembly GCF_049306965.1 of Danio rerio. Taxonomy (NCBI): domain Eukaryota; kingdom Metazoa; phylum Chordata; class Actinopteri; order Cypriniformes; family Danionidae; genus Danio; species Danio rerio. Next base: position 49,092,332 of record NC_133185.1, on the reverse strand, counting down.
TTCGTTATGTACGACACCAAGGATCCGATGGTGGCGGAGTGGGTACTCAATCACCTGCGTCTTGAGCTAGAAGATAGAGGAAGACATGTGCGTCCGCTTTGTCTTGAGGAAAGAGATTGGACTCCTGGAATACCAATCATGGATAACCTGAATCTGAGCGTACACCGGAGTAGGAAGACTATATTTGTGTTGACGGAGGGATTTGTTCACAGTGGGATTTTCAAGATGGCGGCTTTCCTAGCGCAACAGCGGCTCCTTGAAGAGGGTGTGGATGTGATGGTGTTGGTTTTGTTGGAGCCGGTTCTTCGTCAGTCGAGGATATTGAACTTGCGACGCTGTCTGTGTGGACACAGTGTGCTGGAGTGGCCGAGAAACCCGGCGGCTGAAGGCTGGTTCTGGCAGAGTTTGAGAAACGCGGTTAGGTTTGAGAGTCAAGGTGTGCAAAGTAAAATGTTTAAAAATTACTTTAACGGATGATTGTCCAAAAGGATAGTTTTGTTTAAAGGGTTAGATCACTGCTAAAAAACTTATTTCTAGTCCAAAATATATACTAAAAAAATGTAATCAAGAAGCTTTTTCTAGACATGCAAAAAATACTGCCTGGATTTCAGAAATAATACGTCTAGAGGCATTTGACTGCAGCTCTGCACTAGTGTTAGGAAGTTCGGATTATTTTACTGACTCGGATTTTTGAGTCTCGTTCATCGAGATGAATGAATCTTTTTCGAGTCATTTCGTTCAATTTGCCAAAATTTTAATAAAATATTACGAATTGCTTCCAAACACATCTACAACTAGCCCAAAAGGTTGATCAGATGACAAATAAGTCATCAATAGAATACTATAAGAAGGAGAAAATAATAATTCAATGTTGACCTGCTCTTTTGTCTTTGAAGGTATTGTTGGAATATCCAGCTAATTCCATGCGTGTTCAAGAGAAAAGGTCTGGAGAGGTTTTTCTTCAATGCCAAAAATCGTAACAATTTATTAGATACAAATGAATAATTCGATGACAGAGCTCTGGGTTACATTACCCCAATGCAAAACAAGAATTACATTCAAGAGGTTCGCAACTAACATACATTTCCTGACTTTAGCATATATACACCACCGATCTTAACAGGTGGAGTTTTGGTGTAACGTCACTTGTCAGTGATTGTTCAGTCGCCCCTTCGACATACTTCCTCTTTTTCTATGAATTCTCTGCCCAACAACAAAGCATACATCTTTCTGTGTTCTGTGTTCAGTTTTAACACCTCTCTTCAGACAGGAAGTTTCTGCAGAGCTGAATTTAATTTTGGACCCGCATCTATCTACTTCTGCAAAAATGCTAATTAGTATGCACAGCACTCACCCACAACACTAGAAGTTCAGTTAATATATGACCCTTACATGACCAATACAAATAATTGTTTGATTAAAAGAAAAGAGACAAAAAATTATAAAAAATGGTTCCTATTATCCAAAAGTATTGTTGTCTCTGTGCTCAGCTCACCTCTTCATGTCTTTAAATGTCAGTGGTTCGTTCACGTTACACTGACAGTCACATATAATCTTAACCAATGTACACAGTCTGAGTCGATAGGAACCATGATAATTATGGCCCATTTTCACTGAGTGGTTCAGTACGGTTCGGTTTTGTTCACTTTTATGGCCGTTTCCACTGTCAAGAGGCGTACTGAACCAAACCGTACCGTACCACTTTTCCAGCACCCTTTCGAAAGGGTCCCAAACACAAGAAAGGGTACCAAAAGGCGGAGCTAGACGCACAGCTGAACGCTATTGGTTTATAGAAGAGATACGTCATTCACTTACAACAAGCCAGAATGTAAACAAAGGACCCGCCATGTTTGAAATACACAGCGAGAGATTACAGCGGAATTATATATTCATATATAATCGTCCTGATGAACAGCAACATAGCCATGGAGTACAGCAGAATCTACCCTGTGCCTCGCAGTTTTTTTACAAGCCAGTCTGACGCGCGAGCGGTTTCGCTTTCTTCCTTGCGCTCGCCACGCGTCTATATCTGAAATAACAAACTTCTTGAGCTGATAATAATAGTGTGCTCTTGATTATTGACGTGCTTTGGAAACCCGATCCCGTGAAAAGCTGACAAACACGATAATGACATATTCAGAAAGAAAAGGACAAACGCGAGAGTGGAGCGCGGAAAAAAAACTGGAGCACGTTATTTCTTCAGCAAACGTGAACAGACTGCCTTGTTTTAATTATTATCATCACCTTTTGGACTAATATGAACTGGGAGTGATGGAGTGACTCTCTAACAGAGGCTACATGTGCTGCTGAAGATTACATACACAGATGAGAGGTTTGCGCTGACTGTAGGCTATACTTTATGTTGTTTTGAACCTAATTAATGCTGAAATGTCGGCTGTGTGTAGTTTTTCAGTAGTTGGTAACATATCTGAGACTGTAAGGGGCTGTATGTGTTCATATATGTTCATTTATTTATTTATTTTATATAGTTACAGACGTTACAGTAGGCTATTTAGCGCTGTCATTGATCTGCAGTTATAATCAACTCCTGTTCATAGAAAAGTTAGTAATAAACATTTATACACAAGTGTTTATGTGTGTAAAGTGTCTGTTTTGTGAGAAGTGCTTTTAATATGATATGTGAACGACCTGTGCAGCTTTACTGTAGACATTTCCTTGAGTGAGAATGATGCGACTGAAACTTTGTCATACACCACGCCCACCAAAATGGTACCCTTTATAGTGGAAATGCAAGCCTGATAAAGGTGACCCGTACCGAACCGTCCCGTACTGTACCAGTCAGTGTAAACGAGCCATTAGTCCACCTTTCGAGTCTTCTGGTTCTTGAGTCGTTCGTATATCACGTGACAGAATGACTCAACCCCGATAGAGGACTCGAGAGTTGAATGGATCAATTTTTTTTTGGCTCTAAACGCATATGATTGGCCCGTGAGGAACGAATGACTCAAACCCGATGGAGGACTCGAGAGGTGAACAGTTCAATCTTTTTCCGGCTCTAAACGCAAATGATCTGCTTCTGCCTTTCCACGATGAACGACTCAAAAGACGTGAAATGAACGATACCACCTGCACAAAAGTGCACACGTGGATGAACGAATCACTCCCTGAGAGGACTCGTAGTTCCCGAGTCATATTGAAGATTCGTTCAAAATGAATCTTACCCATCACTACTCTGCACAAGACGTTTGGCCATAGGAGAAATGGTCGTGCCCAACTGAGCCTGGCTTCTCTCGAGATTTATATCCTTCACTTTCACCAAATTGGTGAAGTTTTTTTCCTCGCCGCTGTCGCTACTGGCTTGCATAGTTCAGGACTTGTAGAGCTGCACATTGATGGATTTGCTCTTCAGTTTTTGGACTCTCGGTAATGATTATTAAACCACACTGAACTGAACTGAACTTCAACTCAGGAAACTGAACTGACACTGTTCCAATTCACTTTAATCTTCTGTGTGCAGCTGCTTTGAGCTGCTCTACAGAAATAAAGATGAATTGAATTGGGATATTTTATTGAAATAAATCTTACATATTTGTGCATTTAATCTTATTTAATCAGCTTCCCCTATGCCGAGTTGGAAAGAGTTTGGAAAAAGTCAGAAAAGTGGGCGTGTCCAGCTCTGTTTAGGGGGGAGTGTCGGAGGAAGAAAAGTGGGATGGTGTGGGAGTGTCTATTTGGGCACGCGCAAGTTTTAGAGTCAAAATACACACACACACACACACACAGGAGAAAGTGATGGTGTTTAACCTACATGGACATCTGTAGTCGAATTATTTGCCAAATGATTAAATGGTGGACTTTAACTGCAGTTTGGCTCTTTCATTCAGGGAGTTCATTCATGTCCCTCGCGACAAATCAGATATTTGATTCGAGGAACTGCTCTAAGCGTGTATTTTTCATGCAATGTTTGATACCGAACGGCGAATGAGAGAAAAAAAAACCTCAGCATTTCCCGGAAACTTAGATGCACACGGCAGGTAGCGTCAGAAAGTGTGTTATTCCGGTCACAAAATGCGGTAAAAACCCTACACGAGGTTAAAGTTTGGTTGTGGTGCTAACATGTTTACACTCGGTGCAATAGTTAGTTCGATACGAACAAACTGAATAAACAAAGAGCACTGGTCGCTCACTTACCAAACCTGTAGAGACAGGACAATCACCAGCAACTAGAGCCGCGTCTTTATTAAGAGGAGACTACAAGCGAATCCGGATCTCAGCGTTTGCAGATGAGAACAGCTCTCAGGTAAACAATAATCCTCCTTAGACACGTAAGTTATTGTTGTCGAGCGTCGCGTACACTGTTAATCCACACGTGACTCCAGCTGAGCTCTCACAGAGAGAAAATAAAAACAAAACTGAACTGCAGCAAACTATAAAAGCAACACTTCACGCTTGTTTTGCCAACACAACGTGGCGTCTCTGTGTCTAAACACTGTGACAGTAATGAATATTAATGAAGTTGCACAATAGAGCGCGCTGATTGGTTTGAACCAAGCTTTACTCATGCATTAATGCATCACACTGTAAGACGTAATAAGACACACTCTGGCACAGACGTCCAGTCTGCACGCTGGAATACACGCTATTATGTCATGACCGTGACGCAGCTTCACAAATTCGTTACAAACCGGAAGTACGAATTTGCTTCAAATAACGCAAAAACAACCAATTTACACTTTTAGTGAAATATAGGTGTCCTAATAGTGTTTTTAGCAGTGTGGGACACATATACCACTGTCAACAGCTCAAACACATGTGTTTTGGTGTTTCGTGACCCTTTAACTTCTCCCCCAACCTCCCGCTGGCCAGCAGGTACACACACACACACACACACAAGTGGATGCTGGTCTCTCATTGGCTGTAGGCGATCGCCGATGTTATTTTTGTTATGTTTATAAACTCATTTCACACGGCATGAATCGCAGACAGCTCCAAATATTCAGCACGCCAAATATCTCACATGCATCGGAGACTCATCGGCGATTCTCTCAGATCGCGTCTCTGATGGTTCATACTGTGTGATTGTCACTCACGTGCACGAGCACCGATTTACCTGTGATTTCAGGCATTTGTCGGCGATTTCTCAAAACCTGTCGGTCAAAATCAGGACTAAAATCACGCAGTCTGAACTCGGCATTAGAGGAAACATATTTTGCCCCTTTTTGCAAGATGTAAAATAAGTCTCTGATGTGCCTACAGTGTGTGTAGTGAAGTTTCAGCTTAAAATAGCACACAATTAGTGTTTTCTAACTCTCTCAAACTGACCCTTTCAGGCTTCGATGATTATTGTGGCATATTGGTGACTGTCACACTCAAAAAAATGAATTATGGCTTTAGTTGGTCCAAAGAATGTAACTATGTTTAAATTAAACAATTCGCTTATGTTTGTGTATTAAAAATAAAAGTGTTGTGTTGGAAAAAATTTGAAAAAGTAAGTTTTTACATTTAAACAGCTTGCTTATGTAACATGAATGCAAGGGAGTTGTGTTGCTTCTGCAGTACTGCATTTTGGTCAATAGGTGGAGTAATATCTGCACATGCGCAGTTTCAAAACAACACAGGAAGTAAGAAGATTCAAACCACAACGATCACTCTCAGCTCAGCGCCATATTATGGGAATCAAAAGATGAAGATTACAGTACAAATTGAGAACGTGCACAAAGCTTTCCCCAATGTGGACACACAGGTGAGATTTTTTACACTTTTTATGTATTTATACTGAGGCTGTGACAACATTTGAATCATAAATGTACTCTCTTGTAATACTATGTTGTGTTTGTGTATAGTATTGCTATGAAATTGCCATGTTCCCTGTGTCTTTTCCACATTATAGACAGATAAATGTATAGCTTGTTTTGCATTCCTGTGAAATTTTATACTTGGTATATATTAACTGCCCCAAAATAAAGTAGCAACCGTTGGTAGTAATGAATAGTCATGTTAGAATAGTCTAAGCTTTTCACACATCACTCAACACGTGCTGCTGATAATGTGACAATAAAAGTGTTTTGATTTTTTATTTGATTTGATAGTCTTTATTTTAATGAGTGTCAAGCAGTTTGTCGAGTTTGAATGCCAGTTTTGATAACTTACATAATATTAATTAAAATGTGGTGTTGGCACATTGTTATTTATTATCTAATTGTATTCAAGCCTGTTAACTTAAAAAAAAAAAATCTTGACAAGCATATGTGACACTTAAATAGCATGACATCTAGCATGATGACATATTTAATGTAAACTTATTTGTTTGGTCATCTAACAAGTGTTAATTTTTAAGTTTAGTAATTTGCTATTTATATTATTATATTTTATTATTTTAAATCTTTGCTCACTCACATCTATTTTCTCCCTCACAGGTTTACAGCTCAACCTCTAAAGTCCCATATCTGGCTGAGGAGACTGGATCATCCAGGTACTATGCCTTTAGATGCCTATACACACATTAAAATGATGTACAGTAAAAATTACTAGTAATTTTAACTACTAATTATTAAGTAAATTACTAATTGTCATTTCATGTCATTTAGAACATCACCAGTGGAAAAAAGGTGTGAATGCATACTCAAAGCCCCTAAGTGAGGGAGTACATGGTAAGCTATTTTATTTTATTTTTTTTAACATTTTGTATTTTCCTCTTAAGCCAATTCCTCCTTTCACCTTTGATCTGTTGGTAAATGTTTTATTTTTTTACCTGACTTTTTTAGGATGCTGGGCATGATGAAGCGCAAACCTTGATGTGCAACACCACCTTATGAATCTACAGTAGTTACATTAACATTTAGCAGACTCTTTTGTCTAAAGTGACTTACAATTGAGGAGACATTCAGCAAATCAACAAGAAGAGGCGATACATCCAAGATGTGCTAATTATACAAAAAAATTTAAGAATTAAGAATGCTTCTACATGTGGTTTGTCAAGCCCACACACCTGTGGGAAGCAGACTTCATGCACAATGTTTTGTTTTTTTGTTTTTTAGATATAGGGAGTGGTTGTAAGAAAGTGTCTGGTGCAAATGTGCATAAATGGTGCAAGTGTCAGAGAGATGAATGTGTGTAGCTATTGCATGTTCTGTCATGGTTGGTCTAATTTATGGTGTAGTGCTGATCGTGTTACTTTGCTTTAAAATGTTAATCTTTCATTAGAAACATTTTATGATGTTTTTGTAAGCATATTTTTTAAATCATTTATTGTTTTCAATTTACTTCATACTTGTATTACTATTATTTTACTAGTATTAATATTTTAACTTATTGTAATAAGTGAAGATACAGATAAAGACAGTATTTGGATTTTGATAATCATTTTATTGCTGGAAAATGTGTAAAACTGTAAAAATGCTATTGAATAAACTCAATGAAACGGAAACTGTTTTTTTTATTTGGTTAAACATAACAATATCAATTTTAGAATAATTGAACTTAAATAACTACATTGATTAAAGCTAAATTATAAATGTTATGTTGATTGAACTAAACAATATTACATTACCTTTATGTAACTAACTTAAGTTCACTAAAATTAATATTCTTTCTTAAAGGTAACTTAACTCGGTTACGTGGAACCAGTGGACAAAAAAAAGTTAATTAACGCCAACATATCATTTTTTTGAGTGCACTTTAAATTCAAATGAGACTGTGCTTCTCTGAAAAGAGGGCGGAGCTACAAATGCCTGTGTCGGCATAGTGGCAGATTCAAAAACAAGACTAATGTAATATGCTAATGAGGGAGCGATGTGCACTAGTGGGCGGGGCTTTCCCCCTCTGATGACACGTACAAAGGGAGAATGTCAATCAAAGTGTTTCTGCAAACTGTTTCTATCAAGTCTGATTATAAACAATACAATTAATTCATGTTGACCATTAGAGGCTGGTTATACTTACACACTGCTGACACACAACTGAGTTTAAACCCCTTATTAACTTTGTTTTTGCATAATAGGTCTCCTTTAAGCTTCAGTTATGGTGAAATTAGTCATACAATCATACAGGAAACTTTGTGTTGTACTTTTTTCCCCTCTAGAGAACGATACAGCATGGAGAAATATTTTATTTTATCACTGTTACAACACACAAACACACAGCTCTCTATACGTCCCTTCTCCTTTTTCATCTTTTATTCATCGTGAAACTAGTGATGAAAAATTCATCACTTCAGGCAATGAAATGAATGCAAAATGAAAAGTGTGGGCGTATATAAAAGGGTGAGAGCAGGAATGTCTCTATCCAGGGTGACGCCGGCACGGGGTGCAGATCACGGTCAGGGCGGCGGATTCTGGAGAACAACTCACTGCTAACTTTCCCTATGTTAATAAAGCAGATGAACTTCTGATGGACCCGTTTTATTTATAGCTACTACACTGTGCGTTTGCTGGACAATATTTATTACTAAAGTGTTATTAATATTAGTGCTGGGCAAAGATTAATCATGATCCAAAATAAAAGTTTGTTTTGACACAATATACAGTTGAAACCAAAAGTTGACATGCACTCTAAAAAAAATTAACATAACCATTAAAAAAAAAAAGTCTGATGGTAAATCATACTAAACGTTTACTATTTTAGGTCCGTTAGGATTACCTAAATGATTTACATTTGCTAAATGCCAGAGTAATGAGAGAATTTTTTTTTTTGTTGAGAATTTTTTATTAATTTCTAGACAGTCAAAAGTTCACACACATTTCCTTGGTATTTTTAGCTTTGCTTTTAAACTGTATAACTTTGGTAAAATGTTTTGGGTCTCCTTCCACAAGTTTCTCACAATATTTTGCAGGAGTTTTAGCCCGTTCCTCCTGACAGAATTGCTGTAACTGAGTCAGATTTGTAGGCTGTCTTGCTCGCACAAGCTTTTCCAACTCTGCCCACACATTTTCTATAGGATTGAGATCAGGGCTTTGTGATGGCCACTCCAAAACATTTACTCTGTTGTCCTTAAAGCACATTGGAACTAATTTGGCAGTATGCTTAGGGTCATGGTCTGTTTGGAAGACCCATTCGTGGCCAACTTTTAATTCCTGGCTGATGTCTTGAGATGTTGCTTCAGTATTTCTCCATAATTTTCTTTCTTCATGATGCCATATATGCTGTGAAGTGGACCAGTCCCTCCTGCAGCAGAACAGCCCCACAACAGGATGCTGCCGCCCCCATACTGCACAGTTGGGATGGTGTTCTAGGCTTGTGCGCTTTCCCCTTTGTCCTCCAAATGTAACACTGCTCATTATGGCCAAACAGTTCAATCTTAGCTTCATCAGAGCACAGGACATGTGTCCAAACATGAGTCTTTTTCACAGTGGAATTTAGCAAACTGTAATCTGGCTTTGTTGTTGATTCTGGCTATTTGACTTCCCCATGTTGTCACAGAAGGAAGCAGTGTGTTTGAGCTTTTCCTTAAATACTATTCTACAGTTGTGCCTCCAATTAACTCAAATGTTGTCACTTAACCAATCAGAAACTTCCTAAACCTTGACATCATAATATTTGACTAGATATTCTTCAAGACACTTCTATACATCTTAAAGTGACATTTAAAGGCTTAACTAGGTTAATTAGGGTAACTAGGCAGGTTAGGGTAATTAGGCAAGTTATTGTGTAACAATGGTTTGCTCTGCAGACTATCATAAAATATATATAGCTTAAAGGGGGTAATAATATTGTCCTTAAAATGGTGTTTAAAATTTTTAAAACTGCTTCTATTCTAGCTAAATTAAAATAAAATAAGACTTTCTCCTGAAGAAAAAAATATTATCAGAGATAGTGTGAAAATTCCCTTGCTCTGTTAAGCATAATTTAGGTATTTTATTTAAAAAAGAGAAAAAAAATTAAAGGGGGCTAATAATTCTGACTTCAACTATAATTGCAAACTGTAGCCTCTTTTACTAAAATACTATTGTATATTCGCTTACAGGCTAATCGGGCTAAACTACATTATTTTGTACACTTTTTAAAATATGACACAAAATATGACTGTCAATTCATAAATATGGTCTTTCCAACTGCACTGCAACTCTGACAGCGAAATAAATACCCTTGAATTACACTGCATACTCTTAAAATATTGATTTTTGACAGCTGATATGGCTAAAATGTACTCAATTTCCACAGAACACCTCAATCAGAAGTAATGCAATCAAGTTTGATCAACATAAGCCCCATATGCATTAATAACAGCAGAGAGTAGACTGGGTAGTAGGTATGCAGTAGCCAATATATATGAATGCTGTTTGTAGCTCTTACCTGCATTTGTTGAACTCGAAAGCGTTGGTACGTTTGCAGTTCTGCGCATGCCCCGCAGCCTTCAAAGATAGCTTTGGTCTTCAGTGATGTTAATGCAGGTACACCGACACATCGCGTATGTCGATTAAAATGACAAACTCTTGGATGTTCAAGCTTGGCTGTGTTCCATTGCTTACTACATACAAATAAAACACCCACTTTTGCGAGTGACTCGGGATGTATTATACTGTACGCTCAACTCGCGCCAATTTGGGCTAATAAACGCGCGCAAACCTTACAGCAGCGCTGTCGCATACTAAAAAGGCGGACATTTTGGTTTCCAAATACATAATCCGCGAATAAATTACAAACAATAAAAGTAAAAAGGAAGGAATATGTGTCAAACAGGCAAGCGAAATTTCACTTTTCCTTTTAAACGTGCCACAGGCCATAACAAACGACCTACGTCGTCGACACGTCGCGCTGACGTCACTTCAAGTTTAACGAAAATGAATCGTGTTAAGATACTGTGAACATTTGTTTTTTAGCATATTTATATTTAGGAATTTAAACAAATGTATTTTATAATTACTAATATAATTTAATTATTAGTTTTATTCACATCATAATTTTATATTAAATTAATCTTAAGGCATCATTAGGAACTTTTGTTTTTATGTATAGCTACACTCACCGGCCAATTTATTAGGTACACCTTAGTACCAAGTTGGACCCCCTTTCGCCTTCAAAACTGCCTTAATCCTTTGTGGCATAAAAACTCAAATAGTACTAATGAGCCCAAAGTGTGCCAAGAAAATCTGCCCCACACCATTACACCACCAGCACTAGCCTGAACCGCTGATACAAGGCAGGAAGGATCCATTCTTTCACGGTGTTGACGCAAATTCTGACGCGGCCATCCGTATGTGTCAGCAGAAATGGAGACTCATCAGAGCAGCAACGTTTCTCCAATCTTCTATTGTCCAGTTTTGGTGAGTCTGTGTGAATTGTAGCCTCAGTTTCCTGTTCTTAGCTGACAGGAGCGGCACCCGGTGTGCTCTTCTGCTGCTGTAGCCCATCCGCCTCAAGGTTGGACGTGTTGTGTGTTCAGAGATGCTCTTCTGCAGAGCTCGCTTGTAACGAGTGCTTATTTGAGTTTCTATCAGCTGGAACCAGTCTGGCCATTCTCCTCTGACCTCTGGCATCAACAAGGCATTTGCGCCCACAGAACTGCCGCTCACTGGATATTTCCTCTTTGTCGGACCATTCACTGTAAACCCTAGAGATGGTTGTGCGTGAAAATCCCAGTAGATCAGCAGTTTCTGAAATACTCAGAGCAGCCCGTCTGGCAGCAACAACCATGCCACGTTCAAAGTCACTTAAATCCCCTTTCTTCCCCATTCTGATGCTCGGTTTGACCTGCAGCAGATCGTCTTGACCATGTCTACATGCCTAAATGCATTGAGCTGCTGCCATGTGATTGGCTGATTACAAATTTTGCAATAATGAGGAGTTGGACAGGTGTACCTAATAAAGTGGCCGGTGCGTGTATATCTTAAATACCAATGCAAAATAAAAACTAAAACACTAAAGTATTTATTAAACAAAGTAAATGCTAAACAAATGGATAATAGGACTTATATGCTCAGTTTTAAAAGATTTAAGAGACCACTTGAATAAATAATAATATAATTAATATTTTTGACTAGTTTTTACTGGTTTTAACTGGTTTTACTAATGGGCGGCACGGTGGCTCAGTGGTTAGTACTGTGCCCTCACAGCAAGAACATCGCTGGTTTGAGTCCCGGCTGGGTCAGTTGTCATTTCTGTGTGGAGTTTGCATGTTCTCTCCTTGTTGGCGTGGGTTTCCTCAGGGTGCTCGGGTTTCCCCCACAGTCCAAACACATGCGCTACAGGGAAACTGATGACCTTAATTGTCCATAGTGGTACAGTACTGCGCTCTATGGGGAACGCAGCTGTCAGCACACAGATTTGGCCCTCAGAAGCCCACAGCGGCCCCAGCAGTGCACACTTCAGTGTAATGAGACACAGCCCGGCCCTGAGTGAGTGCCGTGAATGACACACAGCCACACACACACACA